>NC_048275.1:4225301-4260301 GCF_009762535.1 Notolabrus celidotus
ACACACATACACACGCACAGGTACACACACACATTCAGGTATTAAGTAAAAACTTAAATATGTAATAAAATAAAAAAATGCATTAAAGAAAAATAACTTTATGGATTAAAATAAAAACTTCATGAAGTATTAAACAAATAAAAAAATTAACTATGTAAATAAATAAAAACATTATTATTAAATAAATAAAATAAGAACTACTTGGAAATTAAACAAAAACTTTACTATGTTTTAAAAAAAACTTCATTATATATTGAATAGAGACTTTATCTTGTATTAATACAAGTATTATTATGTATTATATGAAAAAATATTGTTTAAAATAAAAACTTAATTTAGATTAAATATAAATGGTATTATTTATTAAAGGGAAAAACTTTATTATGTATTAAAAAAGCTTTCTTTGTATTAAATAAAGAAGCTTTATTTTCTAATAAAAAAGTTTCTTAAGTATTACATAAAAAAGTATTTTGTTATAAAATAAAATCTTTATTATTTAATACAATTAAAGCTGTATTATGTATGAAATTATAAACTTTATTATGGAATAAATGAAATCTTTAGATGAGTGAACGTTTCTTGTTCTGGTTGATGGTCCTGCAGGTCTTCAGGAGATGCTGCAGAATCACTCGTTTGTTGGCTGCGTGGATCCTCAGTGGACTCTGATCCAACATCAGACCAAACTCTACCTCCTGAACACCTCCAAACTCAGGTGAGTCCGTCTCTGACTCTCTGTGTGTTTCACCTGTCTGTGGCTCAGTGTCTCACCTGTCTGTGGCTCTGTGTCTCACCTGTCTGTGGCTCTGTGTCTCACCTGTCTGTGGCTCAGTGTCTCACCTGTCTGTGGCTCAGTGTCTCACCTGTCTGTGGCTCTGTGTCTCACCTGTCTGTGGCTCTGTGTCTCACCTGTCTGTGGCTCTGTGTCTCACCTGTCTGTGTCCTTGTTGTAGTCAGGAGCTGTTCTACCAGATCCTCACATATGACTTTGGGAACTTCGGCGTCCTCAGACTGTCGGTAAGAGTCGTTTCAGCAGCTTGTTGTTCAGAGAGTTCTGGTTCTGGTTCTTGTTCTGGTTTTTACGTCTGTTTGCGATCCAGACTCCTGCCCCGCTCTACGATCTGGCCCTGCTGGCTCTGGACTCTGAGGAGAGCGGTTGGACTGAAGAAGACGGACCTAAAGAGGGACTGGCTCAGTACATTGTGGACTTCCTGAAGAAGAAGACCGAGATGCTCGAGGACTACTTCTCCCTGGAGATAGACCAGGTGAGCAGGAAGGATCAAAGGTTCTTTTCAACCAGAGGTACCGTTTAGTTCCAGGAACTAGTCTTCTAGTCTTCACGCCCCCTAAAGTTCCTGGACCTTTGGAAAGCAGGGACTTTTCAGGGAGAGATTAACTACCCAGGAACTAAAGTTAGACCCTGGTTCCTGCTGGCACAGGTGCATAGTTCCTCCAAAGGTCAATTATTGTTTAGTAGAATAAACTTCTCTCTCTCTTCTTCAGGAGGGGAACCTGACAGGTCTGCCTCTGCTCCTGGATAAGTTCTCACCTGTGATGGAGGGTCTACCCATGTTCATCCTGAGACTCGCCACAGAGGTAAACCTCCTCCTGTCCTCTTTTACAGCCGGCACATCCAAACAGTCTCTGAGATCTGTGTGTGTGTGTGTGTGTGTGTGTGTGTGTGTGTGTGTGTGTGTGTGTGTGTGTGTGTGTGTGTGTGTGTGTGTGTGTGTGTGTGTGTGTAGGTGAACTGGGACGATGAGAAGGACTGCTTCAGGGACTTCTGTAAAGAGTGCAGTGCGTTTTACTCCATCAGGAAACAGTTCATCCTGCAGAACGAGCCGGTGAGAAGACTGTAACAAACATGTGAACCTGTTTGTGGAGACAGAGCTGATGTGTGTGTGTGTGTGTGTGTGTGTTTTTGCAGGACGCAGAGGTGACCTCGTGGCGGTGGACTGTTGAACATGTGATCTTTAAAGCTCTGCGGAGTCTCTTCAGTCCTCCACGGAGCTTCAGCGAGGACGGGAGCGTGCTGCAGATCGCCAATTTACCCGATCTTTACAAAGTGTTCGAGCGCTGCTGAAGAACACGACTCTGTAAACTTTACTTTGTTCTTCTGTTTCAAATAAAAACTTCAAAAGGAAAAACTCTGCAGGTGTTTGTTTGATCTTTCCTGCATCATAGAGGGAACCAGAGACCATCAGAGGGCGGACTTACCCTTCGCAGCCACCAGATGTCACTGTGCTGCAGACCATCTACATCCACCCAGACCAGATCACAGGATCAGAGTTTCAGTTTCAATGTGACGACACCCTCTCTACTTTTAAGAGCAGGCTTCAAACTTTCCTTTTTGATAAAGCTTATAGTTAGAGCTGGATCAGGCTTGGACCAGGTCTTAGTTATGCTGCTATAGGCTTAGACTGACACACTGGGATCCTGTCTTTCCCTCTCTCTCCTCTCTCTGCCTGTCTGTTACTTTAACTCTTACTGTCCCATTAAAGTTACTAACCATAGACCTTTCTGGAGTCCCTGAGTCTTTCCTTTTACCTTTCAATCCATTCTTTTTCTTTCTTTCTTTTTTACTTTTTCCTTACTTCCTGTCCTTTCTTTCTTGCTTCCTTTTCTTTCTTTTCTTTTTTTTTTCTATTTTTTGTCCTTTCTTTCTTTCTTTCTTTCTTCATCCTTTGTCTCCTTTTCTTATTCCAACCTTTCCTTTTGTCAATCCTTCACCATGTATTCTACTCTTTTTCTTTCTTTTGGTCTCCCTCTCTTTTCTCTTTTCATAGACCTTTCTGGAGTCCCTGAGCTCCCTTGTCCCGTAGGTTCCTCTGGATCTCTGCCATAGATTCCTTTTTTGGTTCGGTCATTCATTCAATCTTTTCTTCTTTTTATCATCCCTTTGTTTTTTCATTCACTTTCTTTTTCTTCTTTATTTTCTTCTTTTCTTTTTTTCCTTACTTTCTTTTCTTTCTTGCTTTCTTTACTTCTTTATCTTTTGTATTCTTTTTCTTTCCATGTTTCTTCATCCTTTGTCTCCTTTTCTTTTCTCATCCTTTCCTTCTGTCATTCTTTCACCATCTATTCTCCTCTTTTTCTTTCTTCTGGTCTCCCTCAGTTTTCTCTTTCCATAGACCTTTCTGGAGTCCCTGAGCTCCCTTGTCTCGTAGGTTCCTCTGGATCTCTGCTGCTGTGGACGTGCCAGACTCCAGCTGCTACAACTACTACTATCCTTCTCCCCACTATCATCTCTCTCTCTCTCTTCATCTCCCTCTATCCCTCTCTCCAACACGGTCTCAGCAGATGTGTGTCTAACATGAGTCTGGTCCTGCTGGAGGTTTCTGCCTGTTAAAGGAAGTTTGCTCATTTGTTGCGATTTGGTGTTTTATACATAAAGATTGATTGATAATACCTGAGGTCTCTGACGGCAGCTTCAGGGTTAATGCAGATTAGTTAAAGAAGATGCGAGTGTGTCGGGTTGTCTTCATGATGCCGGCTTTAAACAGGTGAAACACACCTGAGTGTCTACACAGGTGAAGGACAGAGTGGAGAAACAGCTGATTGTTGATGTAAGGAGACGATGGAGAGCACAGGTCTGTAAATTACACATTTATTCTCAAGAAATCTTTAAATATCTGAAAAATGCAGAGAAACGGCAGCAGACAGTTTGAGATCATTGTGTACCTGTTAGTGTGTGTAAAGGCACTTCACTGTGAGAGGACGTCAGGATTTCAAAGAAACTCAACGCTCATTCATGCAACTTATCAAAAAACACAACAACAAAAACAAAGAAGAGCCAAGCACCCGAGCAGGAAACTAAATCAAACAGGATGAAATGTTAATCTGTAGTGAAATGTCCTCACACCTTTCTCCCAACATCTCTTTAATGCTTTCAGCGTTTTTAAAATCAGTCTGTGTCTGCGCTACACTTTAGAGTTTTTGGTTAGCTACAGATCTCAGAGTGTTTCAGGTAAAACAGGAAATGTGCTGCAGACGCAGTTTGGCAGTCAGAGGTCAAAGGTCAGCTTTAAGGGCTTCATGGTGATGAAGACTGGGGGGGGGTCACTGCTGAGACAGCAGAGCGTTCCTGTTCGCCTTCATCTTCTCCAGACGCTTCACCAGGTGGTTGTTAGTCATCTCCATCTCCTCGATCTTATCCAGCGCCGTACGAAGCTGCAGGACGCAGGATGACATCGTTAGAATATATAACCACAATGTGTGTGTGTGTGTGTGTGTGTGTGTGTGTGTACCTCTCTCTGTAGTTTGCGTTTCTCTGCCTTCAGCTCGTCCTCCACCTTCTCCGAGTTGTCAGATGCAGTTTTGTAGCGACTCACCTGACCCTCCAGTCTGTTAACCTGAAACAGAGAAACACTCGTAAACTTCAGAGCTGTTCAAATATCTGAATTTATGAATCACTTAAAAATAAGATCCCTCTCTCCGTCACTCACGTTTTGCTCCATCGTACCCATTTCCTGCTCCGCTTTGGAGAGTTTGAATTTATATTCACTGATCTGTCTGTTAGCGTCTCCTACAGAGGAAAACAAACATTAATCACAGTCAACAAATCATCCTTATAAAGACTCTTCAGCTGTCTCTAAAAGTAGTATGGGAGGTCGAGCCTTCAGTTATCAGGCCCCTCTCCTTTGGAATCATCTACCAGTCAGGAACCGGGAGGCAGACACCCTCTCTACTTTTAAGAGTAGGCTTCAAACTTTCCTTTTTGATAAAGCTTATAGTTAGAGCTGGATCAGGCTTGGACCAGGTCTTAGTTATGCTGCTATAGGCTTAGACTGACACACTGGGATCCTGTCTTTCCCTCTCTCTCCTCTCTCTGCCTGTCTCTTACTTTAACTCTTCCTGTTCCATCAGAGTAAAGAAATTAATTCAATCTTTACTTCTTTCTATCATCCCTTTGTTTATTTTCATTCTTTCCTTCTCTTTTTTATTCCTTCTTACTTTCTTTTTTCCTTACTTTCTGTCCTTTGTTTTCTTTCTTTACTTCTCTCTTATTTATTTTGTATTCTCTTTCTTTCTTTCACCTTTCATTCCTTTGTTCTCTTTCTTTTTCCCTTTTTTTCTATTCGTTCTTTCTTGCTTTCTTTACCTCTCTTTTTTCTTTTGTATTGCTTCCTTCTTTCTTTCTTTCTTTCTTGCTTCCTTTACTTCTTTCTCTTTTTTTCCTTTTGTATTCCTTCTTTCTTTTCTTTTACCTTTCATTCCTTTCTCCTCTTTCTTTTTCCTTTTCTTTCTTTCCTTCCTTCTTTCTTCATCCTTTGTCTCCTTTTCTTATTCCGTCCTTTCCTTTTGTCATTCTTTCACCATCTATTCTACTCTTTTTCTTTTATTCTCTTATAGTTAGAGCTGGATCAGGCTTGGACCAGCTCTTAGTTATGCTGCTATAGGCTTAGACTGACACACTGGGATCCTGTATTTCCCTCTCTCTCCTCTCTCTGCCTGTCTCTTACTTTAACTCTTCCTGTCCCATTAAAGTTACTAACCATAGACCTTTCTGGAGTCCCTGAGCTCCCTTGTCTCGTAGGTTCCTCTGGATCTCTGCTGCTGTGGACGTGCCAGACTCCAGCTGCTACAACTACTACTATCCGTCTCCCCACTATCATCTCTCTCTCTCTTCATCTCCCTCTATCCCTCTCTCCAACACGGTAGGTCTCAGCAGATGTGTGTCTAACATGAGTCTGGTCCTGCTGGAGGTTTCTGCCTGTTAAAGGAAGTTTGTCCTTGCCACTGTAACTTGCTAAATGCTGCAAAGTGCTCTGCTCATGGTGGATTAAGATGAGATCAGACTGAGTCCTGTCTGTATGATGGGACTGGATCTGATCCGGTCTTGATGTTGTGTGTGTGTGGGTGTGTGGACTCACTCTGCATCTCAATGAAGTGAAGGTCTGTACCGTTTTCCACTCTCTCCCCGTCAGTGAACGCACCGTCTGTCTTCGTCTGTTTCTGTCTCTCGTCCTCCACCTGGTTCTTCAACTTCCTGATTTGAGACAGCAGCTCGTCTTTCTCCTCGGCTAACTTACGGAGCCTCACGTCTGCACACACACACACACACACACGCACACACAACATGGGTACTCTGGTTATATACAGTGCTGTGATTTACTGAGCAGAGTTACAGGTGATGATCTGAGCCACACCCACCTAGCGGCCCCTCCCCTGCAGACTCCAGCACCTGGGCGGCCTCCTGAGAGACCACCGTGATACCTGAGGACGGACACTCGTGGTCAACGTCTCCGTTTGGAGTCCCGTCAGGGATGATGACCAGCCCGTGTTTCTGAGGGGGGAGAGAGAGAGAGAGAGAGGTGTTCATAACGACCAATCAGAGAGCAGAGTCTGCGGGAGAGACAGGTGCAGCTCTATGGGTGGAGTTTAAACAGGTGGACTTTGGGTCTCTATGGAGATGAAGGTCAAAGGTCTTCTCTATAATACAGGTACAATAAAGAAGGACATAAATAAAGTGACACATTAACTCATCAGGTCAAAGGTTCTCTCTCTGACAGAGTCTCAGGTTCCTGTCCAGGTGTGTCAGGACTCACCTGTCCCGTCTTCGTCTTCCCTTTGATGTCAGCAAGCTCGTCTCTGAGCTCGTCCCTCTCACTCCTAATGCAATCAAAGTATTCTTTCTGTCTCTCTAACGCCTGAGCACACAACGGAGAGGGGGAGGAGAAGAGGAGGACAAGAGGAGGAGAAGAGGAGGACAAGAGGAGGACAAAGGGAGGAGAAGAGGAGGACAAAGGGAGGATAAAAGGAGGACAGAAGTGAAAAGGACAGGATGACAGGAGGAGGTCAAGAAGAGGACAAGATAAGGTCAAAAGGACAGAAGGAGAACAAGAGGAGTAGAATAGGGGGAGATGGAAAAGAAGAGGACAGGAGGACAAAGGGATGATTGAATCAGGACAGGGAGAGGAGGACAAGAGGAGGACAGAAAAAGGGCAGAAGGAGGTCATGAAGAGGTTAAAAACAAGACGGGGGACAAGTGGAGGACAAGACGACAGGTGGACAAGAGGAGTACAAGAGAACAGGAGGAGGACAGGAAGAGGACAGGAGGATGACAAGAGGAGGAAAGGAGGAGGACACGAGAACAGGAGGACAGGAGAGAAAAGGACAGGAGGAAAGGAGGAGGTCAAAATCAGGACAAGAGGACATGAGGAGGACGACCAAGGTCAAGAGGAGGACAGAAGGGGGACAAGAAGAGGAAAGGAGGTCAGGAGGAGGACAAGAGGACAGGATGACAGAAGGAGGACAGGAGGAGAAATGGCAGAATAGGAGATTACATCAGAGCAGAATACAGACAGATATGCAACAAGAGGACATGTCCATGCTGAAACAGGCAGAATGCATGAAGAGGACAAAGACACACACACACACACACACACACACACACATAAAAAAGTGCGCGCACACACACACACATCCAGGTGTTCATGCTGAGGCAGGTGCTTTGGGAAAACGTTAGAGATGGGGGATTTGTGCGTCTGTGTGAAGAGGACTGAACTCATGCCTTCTCGATGCTTTTATTTTGTTTTCTAATTAAATAATATTTTATTTTGAAAGGACTTTAAGCTCCTTCCTGTCAATGGCAAAGTTAGAGGAGTATTTATTTTACTGCTCACACTGTTAGCTCAACACTCTGATCATCACATGCAGGAGTCACACTGTCACTGTGACCAGATGAGGACAGGTCCATGTTAGGACAAGTCCAGGTCCAGTTGTGGACAGGTCCAGGTGAGGACAGGTCCAGGTCCAGGTCCAGGTGTGTGTGTTAGAGCCTACAGGTGTGCATCATGCAGAGACAGCCTGAGTTACCCCGATCTTTTTGTCCTTCCAGTTTATGGTCTCCTGCAAGTCGAACACCTCCCTGCTCAGCCCGTCTACCTGAGTCTGCAGCCTCTGGTTCTCCTGGGGCCACAGGTGAGGCGATGAAGAGGACGAGACACGTGAGGCGATGAAGAGGAAGAGACATGTGATGCGATGAAGAGGAAGAGACAGGAGGAAGGAGGAAAAAAAAAAAGGAAAGAAGAAAATGAAGCAAAACACAAACAAGTAAGACAGGTAAGACAGGTGAGGAGAGATCGATGAGGTTAAAGTGGAGATCAGGAGCAGAGCCAGGGAGGGGGAGGGGCCTACAGCCTTTCAGTCCTTATTAGGTCCCTGCAGAGCTGCCTGCACGCAGCACTGACACCTGTACAGGTGTGATGAGGCCATGTGATCACCTGTATGAGCTCGTCTCTCTGTCTGATGCCCTCCTTCAGTTCTTCCTGTTTGTGCTGCAGAACTGAACATGTGTGTTTCTGCCTCTCCATCTCCTGAAACACAGATTGTTTACGGGTCAGAGCTTATAGAGGCTGATACTCTTATAGAGGCTGATACTCTTATAGAGGCTGATACTCATGGATATGAACAGGTACGACCAGGACAGGTGTGTCTCACCTTTGTCTTAGCCTCCAGCTCCCTCTTCAGCTCAGCCGTCTGCTCCTCCATCTCCTCGATGACATCCTTCAGCGTGTCCACCTGGTAGATCAGGTTTCCTTTGTCGTTGTCAAGCTGAGCGTTCGACACCATCGCCTTCTTGTACTTCTCCTCCACCTCCACCAGGGACTCCTGAGGGGCAGAGTCAGAGACCAGCTCACCTGAGTGCACCTGCTCTTTGAAACACCTGAACACACAAACTAACGGGCAGCACGCTTCTGTTTATCTCCAACATGAAGTCATAAAAGACAGAAGTTTGTTCTACTCAGAGAGAAGAATCTGACAGGATCATAAATCATCATATGAGATCAGAAGGGATCAATGGTGATCTTATGTGACAATAAGTGATCAAAGTGATCCTTATAGAACAGAGTGATCATTCTTTCTGAGAGAACATTAGTGGTAAGATGGATCAGAATTCATCAGAGTGATCATCAGAGGGATCTTCAGAGATTAGAGTGATCATTCCTTTTGAGAGTGATCTTGAGTGATCATTAGTGAACCAAGTGATCAAGGGTGATCAGGATGATCATTAGTAATCTGAGTAATCATTCATTCTGAGAGTTAGAAGTGATCCCATTGATCAAGAGTAATAGTGATCACTAGTAATCAGAGTGATCACTAGTAATCAGATTGATCACTAATAATAAGAATGATCATTACTATCACTTGTAATCGGTGATCACTAGTAATCAGAGTGATGATCACCTGTAATCAGTGATCACTTGTTATCAGTGATCACTAGTAATCAGTGATCACTTGTTATCAGTGATCACTAGTTATCAGAGTGATGATCAATTGTAATCAGTGATCACTAGAAATCAGAGTGATGATCACTTGTAATCAGTGATCACTAGTAATCAGTGATCACTAGTTATCAGAGTGATGATCACTTGTAATCAGTGATCACTAGTAATCAGTGATCACTAGTTATCAGAGTTATGATCACTTGTAATCAGTGATCACTAGAAATCAGAGTGATGATCACTTGTAATCAGTGATCACTAGTAATCAGTGATCACTAGTTATCAGAGTGATGATCACTTGTAATCAGTGATCACTAGTAATCAGTGATCACTAGTTATCAGAGTTATGATCACCTGTAATCGGTGATCACTTGTCATCCGTGATCACTAGTAATCAGTGATCACTTGTTATCAGTGATCACTAGTTAGAGTGATGATCACTTGTTATCAGTGATCACTAGTAATCAGAGTGATCACTTGTAATCAGTGATCACTAGTTAGAGTGATGATCACTTGTTATCAGTGATCACTAGTAATCAGAGTGATCACTTGTAATCAGTGATCACTAGTTAGAGTGATGATCACTTGTAATGAGTGATCACTTGTAATCAGTGATCACTAGTTAGAGTGATGATCACTTGTAATCAGTGATCACTAGTAATCAGTGATCACTAGTAATCAGAGTGGTGATCACTTGGGTGTGAGTAAAAACTTTAGTCTAGAAGCAAACAAGAACTTAATCCGGTTTAACTTCACGAACCAGGTTAGTAGTGACCTTTATCTACCGTAGGTGAGTTAACTCAAAGACCTTTAACTAGTCCTTTATCAGAGTCAGACACAGAACAACACTCTGCTTATTATGAATGAGTGCCCAGGTGCATTATGGGAGGATGTATTTCAGCCCATGCCCATCCAATCACATCAGACCAGGAAGTGAGGAAATCATGCTGAAGGAGTTACAGGTGTGTTACAGGAGGGGAGGGTTACAGAGGTGTTAGTGAAGCTCCATGAGGAGAACAGAGAGCATGCTGGGAAGCCCTGAGAAGAACAGAGAGCATGCTGGGAGCCCTGGAATGAGCAGATAGCATGCTGAGAGCCCTGAGGAGAACAGAGAGCATGCTGGGAGCCCTGAGGAGAACAGAGAGCATGCTTGGAGCCCTGGAAAGAGCAGAGAGCATGCTGGGAGCCCCTCTACCTTCAGCTCTTTGAGCCCCTGCATGTAGCGCCCCTCTACATCCTGAATCTGGTCCTTAAGCTCATAGATGTCCTGCAGAGCATGGGGAAGGGGGAGGTTGATAATCAAGGAGAGGTAACAGAGCACCTGAGCCGCCGTCAGGGACAGCCCCCGTACAGAGAGAGTCACTCATGAAGAAAACAGTTAAAGCAGAGACGTTCAAATGCAGAGGGAACTGTGGTAAATTAGAGTTCTTTAGACGGATAATATTGCTCACTGAATATTAAACGTTATCTGGTCTTACCCTCAGCTCACTCAGACTCGTGTCAGGGTCGTAGACGCTGCCTGTGTCCGTGCTGCCGCGTCGAGAAGACGTGCCACCAAGAGACGCGAGCGTGGCCGCTGAGAGTCCGGGTGTCGCACAGCGGGACGACGGCTGGAGACACAAAAACAATCAAATAATCAACGGATCGATCAGTTAGCGGTTCTACAGTGAAAATTCACAGATCACAACTGAGTGCATCTTCTGACTACACACAGACAGACTGTTTCAAAGGGGGGAAGTACAGACCAAGGACGTCTAAGTCTTGACTGCAGACTGAGGTGTACCGATGGTTTTGAACTTGCTTCCCTTTACCTTTTCCTTGACTGATGGTTAACTAGGTTTCTATCTTGTTTTTATTTCATCATGTCACTTTGTTTATTGTGTCTGTGTCTTCTATAATCTCCTAAATGAGTTTCAACTCAGATAAAACCTGTTGATGGATTCAAACACTCACCCGGCTGAAGTCTGAATACTGTTTATCACATTTCTCGTCCAGCTGAAAGACAGAAAACATCAAGTCAGAAACTTATTTTAATAAATCCCTGAATGTGAGGCGGCGTCATGCTGCGAGCTGCTTCCTGTTTGTGAATGAGGTTATTCAGGAGTTAGAGTGTGGAGTCAGTGCTAAATGTTCACAGATCAAACACCACAGAAGAAGAAGAAGGGAGTGAAGACCATCCTTTAAACAATCCCTCCATCAGTCCATGCTGAGACACACCCAGCTCTTTATTAAAGAACACAAACTCACGCTGAGGTCTTTATTTACATCATGCTTCAGTCGTTAGTGTTCATCATCATCACCACTCCGATCAGCTGACTGACTCACTGCGTCAAGATCAGGGATGCACAGATCGTCGATGTCTGACACCACGCTGCCCCGCCTGTTAGAGCGGCTGAAATAATCAGCGGCCGACTCAGTGAGGTCGGAGAAATCAGACGACTGAGGGAAGGAAAGAGAGGAGGATGATAAAGGAAGAGAGAAAAAGAGTAAGGGATGAAATCATGAACAGATTTTTTATGAATGAAAATTGTTTGGATGACGTCATCAGGAGTTCCCTGCTCACCACGCTGTCTCTGCGCCCTCTGCTGCCGCGCTCCTGAGACACGCTGCTCATTGTGTCATCATCAGAGGAAGACTACACACACATAGATACACACACATTCACACAGATACACAAACACACACACATTCACACAGATACACACACTGCCAGTCTTAGAGTTTGTATCAGATTATTCAGTGATGACACGCTATGCAAACATAATAAACACTCCAAAAACTCATGTTGAGTTTTCTTCACTTATGCAGTCCATGCTTTTGTTACCTCCAGGTTGGATTACTGTAATTCCCTTTCATCAGGCTGCTATAATAAGTCTCTAAAGACTCTTTAGCTGGTCCAAAACGCTGCAGCTTGAGTGCTGACTAGAACTAGGAAGAGAGCTTCTCTACACTGGCTCCCCATAAAATCTAGACTAGAATTTAAAATCCTTCTTCTGACCTACAAAGCTCTTAATGGTCAGACACCTTTGTATCTTAAAGAGCTCATAGTGCCCTATAACCCCTCTAGAACACTACGCTCCCAACATGCAGGCCTGCTCATCGTACCTAAAGTCTCTAAAAGTAGTATGGGAGGTAGAGCCTTCAGTTATCAGGCCCCTCTCCTTTGGAATCATCTACCAGTCAGGGTCCGGGAGGCAGACACCCTCTCTACTTTTAAGAGTAGGCTTCAACCTTTCCTTTTTGATAAAGCTTATAGTTAGAGCTGGATCAGGCTTGGACCAGCTCTTAGTTATGCTGCTATAGGCTTAGACTGACAAACTGGGATCCTGTCTTTCCCTCTCTCTCCTCTCTCTGCCTGTCTCTTCCTTTAACTCTTCCTGTCCCATTAAAGTTACTAACCATAGACCTTTCTGGAGTCCCTGAGCTCCCTTGTCTCGTAGGTTCCTCTGGATCTCTGCTGCTGTGGACGTGCCAGACTCCAGCTGCTACAACTACTACTATCCGTCTCCCCACTATCATCTCTCTCTCTCTCTTCATCTCCCTCTATCCCTCTCTCCAACTCGGTCTCAGCAGATGTGTGTCTAACATGAGTCTGGTCCTGCTGGAGGTTTCTGCCTGTTAAAGGAAGTTTGTCCTTGCCACTGTAACTTGCTAAATGCTGCAAAGTGCTCTGCTCATGGTGGATTAAGATGAGATCAGACTGAGTCCTGTCTGGAAGAGGGGACTGGATCTGATCCAGTCTTGATGTTGGGTCTTTGTTTATAATAAAACATAGAGTACGGTCTAGACCTGCTCTGTTTGGAAAGAGTCTGAGGAGAACGTTTGTTGTGATTTGGCGCTTTATAAATAAAGATTGATTGAGTGAGGTGATGATGGAGAGGGGGTGGGGCTTGTTGTTTACATGCGTAGGTGTGTGTTAGCATTAGGCTACAAGGTGGGCTCACCACGGGGCTGCTGCGGGTGGAGCTAGCTGCAGAAGAGTACCAGCTGTATTCAGAGGGCTGTGGTGGGGAGGGGGAGGAGACAAATGTGAGGACATGGGGAGACACACCACGCTGCTTAACTGTCCAACACACACACACACACAAACACACACCCACTTACAGCTTTAGAGCTATGGCCTGAGCCGTACACAGCGGCATCGTCGTACACAGAAGCCTGAAGACACATGGAGACAACTCAGAAAAACACGTTAGCTTTGAGGTCCTCAAACGCACCACAAGTTGAAGAATACAGTGATCTACTTAAACAGGGAAACCGTGTGTGTCTGACACAGACACAAACTGTAATCAGACTGAGGCTCTGAGTGTGAACTGCTAAATATAAACCCTCACACTGGACGTCTATCAGAGGAATGTGTCCGCAGACACACACACACACACACACACTCACTGACCGTGCTGTAGCTGCGAGGCAGCCCTGTGACAGACAGGGAGGAGGAGGAGGCCTATTAGAGGAAGGAGCAGGAGGTGAAACAGTGAATCAGGTGGAGATGGGTGGATGTTTGTTTAACCTCTAACAGGTACAGAGAGTAAAGAGACAGGTAAAGGTGAAGGAGGACAGACCCGGGGCTGGTAGGAGGAGGCTGTGGAAGGAGGAGGTTTGGTCTTTGTCAGGCTGCTGTAGTTCCTCTGATCATGGTACAGTCCGGTCTGAAGGATGTAACATTATTATTATTATAATAACCTCGTACATTAACCCTATCAATAACCAATGTCAACTTCAACTATCATGAACCGTCAGTCATTACCCTTCATAGATACCCTCTAATCCTAACTCTCTATTAATACCCTCAGTCGTTACTCTGCATCATTATTCACGCCATGCGTCATGCTAACAGTAGACTGACCAGCAGGTCTTTCTTAGATGATGATGAAGACTTTTTGTGTCCGTGCAGGTCACTGTACACTGAGCTCTGACCAAAGAGAGAGAAAGACAGGTACATACAGGTGACCACAGAAGGAGACAGAGAGAGAGAACAGGTACATACAGGTGATCACACATCTACATACAGTGGAGCGGGAAGTTTTGAGGGCGGAGCTAGAGGAGAGTCCGTCAGACTGAAGAGATAAAAGCAGAACCAGAAGATCAAATACCCGGTACACAGGAACATTACTAAGCCGGGGTTACGTAATCAGCACAGCAACCAGTGCAGCGAACGTGAGTTAGTTCATAGAGACACCTGGAGTCTGAGGAGAATCACAGGAGCTCAGAGATAAACCATGCAGAGACGTAGGAAAACAGATTTCTCCTTCTTTACACAACCACATGCAGATCAATTTGGAAGCTGCTCTATTGCTTCTCTATAGCTGCTCTATAGCTGCTCTATAGCTGCTCTATAGCTGCTCTATAGCTGCTCCATAGGTGCTCTATAGGTGCTCCATAGGTGCTCTATAGCTGCTCTATAGGTGCTCTATAGCTGCTCTATAGCTGCTCCATAGGTGATCTATAGCTGCTCTATAGGTGATCTATAGCTGCTCTATAGGTGCTCTATAGCTGCTCCATCGGTGATCTATAGCTGCTCTATGGCTGCTCTATAGGTGATCTATAGCTGCTCTATAGGTGATCTATAGCTGCTCCATCTGTGCTCTATAGCTGCTCCATAGCTGCTCTGTTGCCTCTCTATAGCTGCTCTATAGCTGATCTATTGCCTCCCTAATTCTGCTCTATGGCTGCTCTATAGGTGCTCCAAAGCTGCTGCTCTTTAGGTGCTGTTTAGCTGATCTATAGCTGCTCAGTAGCTGTTCTATATGTGCTCTATAGCTGTTCTATAGTTGCTCTATAGGTGCCCCATAGCAGTTCAATAGCTGCTCAATAGGTGCTGTATAGTTGCTCTATAGCAGTTCTATAGTTGCTCTATGGGTGCTGTATAGCTGATCTATAGGTGCTCTATAGGTGCTCTTTGGATGTTCTATGAGTGCTCTATTGGCCGCTCTATAGGTGCCCTGTAGCTGACCTAAAGCTGCCCTAGAGGTGTTCAATGGTAGCTTTATGGTTGGTCTTAAGGTGCTCTTTGGAAGCTCTACAGGCGTAGTGAAAGGTGAGATTGTTATAAAAGGTCTCCTTCAAATCATCAAACACAGACAACAGTACAGTTTAGATTACAGACAGACTGAGTGACACACTGCGTGACTCTGAAAGTGCAGAGCTTCAAACAACCAGACTTTAATCTGAGCAAAACAACCAGGACCAGGACCAGGACCAGCAAGGACTAAAACCAGAACCAGGTACTCTATAAAGCTAAGTTAGACCTAAGTTTCTCACATGCGGTGAGTCCAAACTCAACATAAACACACACAGGCACAAACACACACCAGGCCGTCTTTTCTACGTGGGCTGGACCGACTCTTCGTAGAGCCGAGGTCTCGAATTGCCGACGTGCTCGACTTCAAACAGAAACAAAAACCAGAGTGAGGCGAAGACCGAGTTCAGACACGTCTGCTGTGATGTCGTTACTATCATGTGATTACTGTAAGCAGACAGACACTCTTACTTAGTCAGAATGAACACAGAACATGGACTGAACTCAACGCACCCTGTAACTGCGCACTGATGTGACATCATCATCCAGACCCTGTTGTCATGGAAACATGGAGTGAGAAAAACACAGAGAGGAAGGATGGAAGAATCAGAGGGAGTGTGTGTGTGTGTGTATATATAGTATGTGTTAGGGCTGTGCTGTGCCACTATACTTAATAAAAACTTACCTTCTACATTAAGGATGGATAAAGCTCTAAACTGGCTTAGACCTGAGGACTCTTTCTCCTTAGGAATTAAGATTACTCTGGGTGTTTGCTGTATTTCATTAGCAGCCCTAAGATATGGATATCTGTGTGTGAGTGAGGGGTATTACAGACCCGATGGTGGCGACTGCTGGAGCGAGAAGATGATCGAGCTTTCTCTGTATCAGCCTGCAGCAGGGAGGAGGAGGAGGAGGAGGAGGAGGAGGAGGAGGAGGAGGAAGAGGATGAGTAGGAGAAGGAAATGGGTCAGCAAGTGAAGAGGACAGGACAGAGGAGGAATATTTATGCATTCATCTTCAGGAATTACACCATGCACAACTTCCGACATCACCATTAACAACCAATCACAGGCCGTTAAATCAAACACCACAACACATCACAGCTCTGATGTCACACACATCTGTGTCAGCTAGCTGTTAACCTCTATACTGAACACAAACACACACAGACAGACACACACAGACACACACACACACACACCTTACATAATCTGGCATCTCTGATCAACCATTCAAATCAGTAAAATAACTCAACATGCAAAACACACACGCCTAACCCGAACATTGACACAAGGTCTCTAAAAAGTTTCCACTAAAGATCAGCTGAGAGAGGATCAGCTGAGTGAAGATTTGCTGAGTGAGGAACAGCTAGATTAAAAAAGGCGAGTAAGGATCAGCTGAGTATGGATCAGCTAAGTGAAGATCAGCTGAGTGAGGATCAGCTGAGTGAGGATCAGCTGAGAGAGGATCAGCTGAATTAAAAACAGCTGAATGAGGATCAGCTGAATGAGGATCAGCTGAATTAAAAACAGCTGAGAGAGGATCAGCTGAGAGAGAAACAGCTGAGAGAGGACATTAAGCTGAGTAAGGATCAGCTAAGTAAGGATCAGCTGAGCAAGGATCAGCTGAGAGAGGACAATAAGCTGAGTAAGGATCAGCTAAGTAGGGATCAGCTGAGCAAGGATCAGCTGAGTAAGGATCAGCTGAGAGAGGATCAGCTGAGTAAGGATCAGTTGAGTGAGGATCAGCTGAGTAAGGATCAGTTGAGTGAGGATCAGCTGAGTAAGGATCAGTTGAGTAAGGATCAGCTGAGCAAGGATCAGCTGAGTAAGGATCAGCTGAGAGAGGATCAGCTGATCAATTCACAGATCAATTCACACAGCAGGCTGTTAGTGACATGCTTATTTTGTCCGTTTACCATCCACTGGTGGATTGAACCCCACTTCCTGCTGGAGGCAGAGTGAGAGAGCTGCAGGACGAGTGAGAAACAGGAAGAGTTAAAGAGAGCTGAAGAATGACTGAGAGATTACAACAGGAATAACAGTGTGGATTAAACACTGACGGAGATTACAACAGGAATAACAGTGTGGATTAAACACTGCTGGAGATTACAGCAGGAATAACAGTGTGGATTAAACACTGCTGCAGATTACAGCAGGAATAACAGTGTGGATTAAACACTGACGGAGATTACAACAGGAATAACAGTGTGGATTAAACACTGATGGAGATTACAACAGGAATAACAGTGTGGATTAAACACTGACGGAGATTACAACAGGAATAACAGTGTGGATTAAACACTGATGGAGATTACAGCAGGAATAACAGTGTGGATTAAACACTGATGGAGATTACAGCAGGAATAAAACATGAAGACAGGAGCTGTGGTTTAGAGAGTCACTGGTTTGATCTGTGAACATGAAGTTTTTTATGTCATATTGTAAACAAACACACCACCTCTGCTCACACAAACAACCTGGAATAGGAGTCAGTTACTATAGCAAAACACCAGAGATTATGTTCACAGTAAAACATGAATGAAGGAGGAAACAGCTGTCCTCTGTGTTCACTGTGTTTGAAGTAGTTGTAACCTCTTTCTTTACCTCTTTCTGCTGTCGCTCCAGCTCCTTCATTCGAATATCCCTCGCCTCCGCACGAGCCGCCCTCTTTGCCGCCAGCCTTGCCTCTGCCTGAAACACACACACACACATAAAACATTAATAAACATGCACACACACGTCAGAATATGCTACGTGACTCGAGGGCTTGTTATTTTCACAGCTAGTTTTAATCCACTCCAGAAACACTGATGTACACACTTCACCTTAAATGTATTTGTTGTCATTCTGTATTTGTCGTACGTTGAGTGATGGAGAATAGACGTTTGTCTTCAACGTTATTATGAAGTAACTTTCTGCAGACTTCCTGATCAGCTTGTGGCGACAGTAATGCTGACTGATTCACTCTCACAGATTACGCTCCGACTGACCGTTAATCCTCCTCCTCCTCTCATCAGTATGGGAGTCACTTTTTACCATCAGAAGTTTTAAGTTCAGCTATGTTTCCTCTCATCCTATTAAAACTAATGATCAGTGTGGAAAGTAAACTGTGGGTGGTTCAGTTCAGTTAGTTGTGGAAATGTTGGGTTATAGTTCAGTTTGGTGTAAATGAAGAGTTAGAGCAGAATGGAAGCTCTGCAGCTGTCAACTGTCTGACAGAGAAATTACCCGTCTGTTCTATCTATAGCTGTGTGTGTGTGTGTGTGTGTGTGTGTGTGTGTGTGTGTGTGTGTGTGTGTGTGTGTGTGAGTGTGAGTGTGAGTGTGTGTGTGTGTGTGTGTGTGAGTGTCTGGGAGGGTTACATGGGTCCAATCACACTACTAAAAAAATACTAAAAAAGGAGTTCACCTGAGTAACGGCGAAATGTTAAAATCCAGCGACAGTGCTAGATTATAATCAAGACAGTGACAGGGTTAGATTATTATCCTGACAGTGAGAGTGTTAGATTATAATCCAGACAGTGACAGTGTTAGATTATAATCCAGACAGTGACAGTGTTAGATTATCATCCAGACAGTGACAGTGTTAGATTATAATCCAGACAGTGACAGTGTTAGATTATAATCCAGACAGTGAGAGTGTTAGATTATAATCCAGACAGTGACAGTGTTAGATTATCATCCAGACAGTGACAGTGTTAGATTATCATCCAGACAGTGACAGTGTTACATTATAATCGTGACAGTGTTAGATTATAATCCAGACAGTGACAGTGTTAGATTATCATCCAGACAGTGACAGTGTTAGATTATAATCCAGACAGTGACAGTGTTACATTATAATCGTGACAGTGTTAGATTATAATCCTGCCAGTGACAGTGATGGATTGTATTCAAGACAGTGACAGTGTGAGATTATAATCCTGACAGTTACAGTGTGACATTATAATCCTGACAGTTACAGTGTTAGATTATAATCCTGACACTGTTGGATTATAATCCAGACAGTGACAGTGTTAGATTATAATCCAGACAGTGACAGTGTTAGATTATAATCCAGACAGTGACAGTGTTATATTATAATCGTGACAGTGTTAGATTATAATCCTGCCAGTGACAGTGATGGATTGTATTCAAGACAGTGACAGTGTGAGATTATAATCCTGACACTGTTGGATTATAATCCAGACAGTTACAGTGTTAGATTATAATCCTGACACTGTTAGATTATAATCCAGACAGTGACAGTGTTAGATTATAATCCAGACAGTGACAGTGTTACATTATAATCCAGACAGTTACAGTGTTAGATTATAATCCTGACACTGTTAGATTATAATCCAGACAGTGACAGTGTTACATTATAATCCAGACAGTGACAGTGTTACATTATAATCCAGACAGTGAAAGTGTTAGATTATAATCCTGCCAGTGACAGTGATGGATTTTATTCAAGACAGTGACAGTGTGAGATTATAATCCTGACACTGTTGGATTATAGTCCTGATAGTGACAGTGTTAGATTATAATCCAGACAGTGACAGTGTTAGATTATAATCCAGACAGTGACAGTGATAGATTATAATCAAGACAGTGACAGTGTTAGATTATAATCCTGCCAGTGACAGTGCTAGATTATAATCCTGCCAGTGACAGTGATGGATTATATTCTTGACAGTGACAGTGTTCTATATTGATATAAATGTTGGTCCTGATTAGACCCTGTGAGGGATGAAATATCACACTGTTACTCTGAGGATTATTATCTAAAGCACTGCAACTGTTGAGTTACTAAATTATAAAAATTTAATTATCATGATCATAATCTCACACATTACTCTCCAGATGATAATCTAACACCATCTCTGTTAGGATTAAAGTCTAACACAGGATAATAATCCCAGCAGATTTAGATTAACTGTACCATCTGATCACAGCAGATTTAAGAAGCTTAAACTTGAATAATAAAAACATCTTTATTTTTCTGTGTTTTGTGTGAGAGATCCTGAATCCAGGGTGAACTCTCTGCTCTCTGGTCTAATCTTTGTTCTACACACACGTTCAGATTTAGGAGCTGATGGGGGGAAGGAATGGGGGGAGGGAATGGGGGGTGTCAGATGACTCATGTTTCTATGATTGGCCTGCATGACTCCACAGAGCACTCACAGGAGAGGTGCTGCTTTCCCCTCACACAGGAAGCATTCCAACCAACTGACACATTTTAATCCATCCACAGTCACTTTCCTCTTTAAAACTACAAACATGGCTTTAGAGACCGTCCTCTCCTCCGTCCACATTAAACACCTTCAAGCTGTGAAAGTCAGGTTCCATGTTGTTCTGCAGCAGAGGGAGGCAGCCTGCTGACGAACACACCGAATAATTCGGGCATGTTGTTACAAGCTTGGCTGCTTCCCTCCTCCACACAGAAACACAAAAACACAGAAAGACAAGTCAGAGTGTGTCCGAGCTTTAAACAGCTGTCTCCATCTAAACATCATACCTGCATAAACTACCTGAACACTCAACCCTAACACAGAACCTGAACACACAGCCTAAATACACTACCTGAACACCAACTACATGAACATACTACCTGAACACATTACGCAACATGCTGCCTGAACACACAGTCCGAATGTGCAACCCGAACACACATTTCCCAAACACGGTACCTGAACACGCTACCTGAACACCTGAACATGCTGCCTGAACACACACACTACCTGAACACACTACATGAACACACACTTCCCAAACACGCTATCTAAACATGCTACCTGAACACACTACCTAAACACGCTACCTGAACACCTGAGCATGCTGCCTAAACACACTACCTGAACACACCACATGAACACACACTTCCCAATGACGCTACCTAAACATGCTACCTGAACAAGCTACCTGAACACCTGAGCATGCTGCCAGAACACACTACCTGAACACACTACATGAACAAACACTTCCCAATGACGCTACCTAAACATGCTACCTGAACAAGCTACCTGAACACCTGAGCATGCTGCCAGAACACACCACCTGAACACACTACATGAACAAACACTTCTCGAACACGCAACCTAAACAAGCTACCTGAACACCTGAGCATGCTGCCAGAACACACACACTACCCTGACACACTACATGAACAAACACTTCCCGCACACGCAACCTAAACAAGCTACCTGAACACCTGAGCATGCTGCCAGAACACACTACCTGAGCCTGCTGCCAGAACACACTACCTGAGCCTGCTGCCAGAACACACAACCTGAGCCTGCTGCCAGAACACACTACCTGAGCCTGCTGCCAGAACACACTACCTTAGCCTGCTGTCAGAACACACTACCTTAGCCTGCTGCCAGAACACACAACAAAATTTAAGATCTGCTGACTGAGACGAACATCCCTCATGATGTACTCCATCATCTTCAGCATCATTCTCATTGTCATCACCAATATTACGCTGTTGTTGTTGTTGTTGTTGTTTTGCATGTGATCAAATGCAACAACTAACTAGATAAAGATCGGAAATAAGAAACAAAGTTGTTTATTCTTCTGTAATACCTTACACAACACAATCTAACAGACTTTCTTTTCCTTTTTTAAGAGGACTTTTTATTAGATCATTAAACTTGAATCTGTGCTCTGAATGATTTTCCCTCGTCATACCAGGGCGAAGAGAGACAGAGAGCTGCTTCTTCTGTCTCTCTTTTTACTTTCTAATTTGTAAGAGAGAGTCTGAGTGGTGTGACGTCAATAAATAGCACATCACTAATGGACATAGAAGCTGTATTCTGTCTTTAGATGACCGGCTTTCCCAGAGTCCATACATCCAATACCGATTCCCATAATTCACAGGTAAAGAAAGAAGCAAAACTCAGTGATTTGTAGAGAAAATCACTGAAACCAGTGTTTCAGTGTCTCCCTGTCCCATTAAAGTTACTAACCATAGACCTTTCTGGAGTCCCTGAGCTCCCTTGTCTCGTAGGTTCCTCTGGATCTCTGCTGCTGCAGACTTGCCAGACTCCATCTGCTACTACTACTACTATCCGTCTCCCCACTATCATCTCTCTCTCTCTTCATCTCCCTCTATCCCTCTCTCCAACACGGTCTCAGCAGATGTGTGTCTAACATGAGTCTGGTCCTGCTGGAGGTTTCTGCCTGTTAAAGGAAGTTTGTCCTTGCCACTGTAACTTGCTGAATGCTGCAAAGTGCTCTGCTCATGGTGGATTAAGATGAGATCAGACTGAGTCCTGTCTGTAAGATGGGACTGGATCTGATCCTATAGAGTACGGTCCAGACATGCTCTGTTTGGGAAGAGTCTGAGGAGAACGTTTGTTTATCTGACTGAATCACAGAATAAATCAAATCCTGTTTACATTGATTCTGCAAACATGCTGCAGCACTGTGAGGAAATATAACTACAGTATAACATGATCATGTTCTGATTTATGTGTGTAATGTCGACAGTGTGTGTGTGTGTGTGTGTGTGTGTGTGTGTGTGTGTGTGTGTGTGTGTGTGTGTGTGTGTGTGTGTGTGTGTGTGTGTGTTCTGACCTCTCGGGCGATGCTGCTCAGAGCTTCATCCTCGGCAGAGAATCGATCTTTGAGAGGAGCTCGTTTACGTCCTGAGCCCTGAGTCCCCATCTCTCCTCCGGCCACGTTTATCCCACCAAATACCCACCAACACACACCTGAGTGTAGCACCTGCAGGAGAAACACACACCTGAGGTTAAACATGCCATCATACCATGTTGTGGTTTGTGTTTGCTTCCTGTCTTCACTTTGTTAGACGTCTCTCTCTCTCAGCTCCTCTTGTGTTTCAACATCCCTCACTGTCTCTGTTCTCCTCCTCTCTTCTTCTTCTCTCTGCTGCTGACATGCTCAAACATTAACCACCAATCTAATGTTTGTGTGCTCACAAAGTATCATTAAAAATATCCTCCATGTTGTTTACAACGTTTTTACCACAGTGTCAACAAGAAGGGGTGAAATGTGCTGGACCACTTCCTGCAGATTGATTTGATATGACAGGTGTGATCAGTAGGGTTGCCAACTGTCCCGTATTAGCTGGGACGTCCCATATATTGGGCTAAATTGGTTTGTTTCATACAGGACCTCAATTGTCCCGTATATTGACTACTAACTCTTGTAAATACAGCAGACTGAACTCTACAGATCTAGATCAGGTAATATGGCAATTAATTCATGTGCCAATCACACCGCCTGTCATCCAATCACAGCACCCCTCCCGGCGCAAATGTGCCAACTCCTGCAAAAAAGTGTGGAGAGGATTTTCTCTCTGATGGCCATTAAATGGTCAGACTCAAGAAACTGAGACTTGTCATGTAGGAACTTCTCTCTGGCTGCAAAAGGACCAAAGACTGCTTGAGTCAGTCAAGAGCAGCAACAAGTATCCATGGAAAAAGTGAATTTGGTGAGTCATACTCCTCTTTTGCATTTCATTTTTCTTTTGCCTGTTTTTGGATGTAAAGAGCCATGTTGTGTTTTCTTTTAGGTTTACTCATATGAGGTTACATAATGATACAGTAAAATTAAAGGGAATATACACACTTTTTGCATTTCCATCAGAATATGAATATATGCTGAATTCACACATCATGCTCTCACCACCACGGCACCGTGCACCTGTCCCTTTTTCAGTAGTGAGAAAGTTGGTAACCCTATTGTTCAGGTTGTCCCTTCAGAATCAAGTATTAAACACAGCTGGGTGATTAATAAAGTAGAGAAGGTGGCGGTCAGGCTCCTGCAAGCTGTCTGCCATAAACAGAGAAGAAGAAGAAGAAGAAGTAGAAGAAGAAAGCAGGGTAATAATGTTATAATTAACATGCTAACGTAATAAGTTAACATGTCCAGGACTGTGTCTGTCCCTGAATCTGCTCCTCAGTAAACTACAGTCACAGCTAGCTGACAGCTAACGCTAGTTATGCTAACAGAGCCGCCCTATTAGCTTAGCTTCCCACTGATATTAACGGGAGCTGAAGCTAGCCTGCTCAGTTGTTAGCTAGCTGTGAGAGCTAACCAGCTCCTCGTTCAGTGAGGAGTTAGAGTTCCTTTAATGTTTATATTCCATTTATTCTGAATTTTACCTGAGCTATCAAACTGTCCTCACCTGTCCTCACCTGTCCCCGGCTGTCCTCGGAGACAGAGTCCCAGCTCGGACACTGTTAGCCTGCTATCGCTAGCTGACCTCTTTAAGAGTTAGCTCTGCGGGCTAACCTGTTAGCTGATCAGGACAAACAGAGCAGGTATGAACCGTTACCTGCTGCTCACCTGGGTCAGAACCGGGTCAGAACCGGGCCAGTACCGGGTCTGTCCTCTCTCTCTGCCGGAGGATCAGAGGGGAACCATCCGGCTTCTTCAGGGGGGACAGGGGCAGCTTCAGTCCGCTCTGACAGCTGTCATCAGACCGCTCTGCTCCCGAAGAGACACACACACACACACACACACACACACACACACACACACACACACACACACACACACACACACACACATACGAGCGCGCGCACACACACTTTGGAAAAGCTCAAAGGACCCGGATGTTGGGAAAAAATTAGGGTGTGATGCTGCATTCACGGGCCGTCGGACATTTTATCAGCAGCTTCTGTAAAGGAGTGTGACTGGACAGTTTTTGTATGACGTCACGCACACACACACACACACACACACAGACAGTTCATATATATGACGTCGCAGACAGACCATTTTGATATGACGTCACACACAGACAGTTTTAATATGACGTCAAATAGAACCTGAGCAATGGGCCCCTATTAAAAAAAAATGATAATAATAAGAAGAAGAAGAAGAAAAAGAAGAAGAAGAAGAAGAAGAAGAAGAATACAACTGCAGGGAGGTGACAGCAAAAATAAATGACAGAAAGGAAGATTAAAAAGGTTAAGATGGGAAAGAGATGAAAAAATGTTGGGAGATTAAAAACAACAAAAATAAAAACAATTAAAAGTTGGAAATATATAGAAATATAAAATAATTATTTGAGTATAAATGTGTGGAGAGAAGGACACGGACAAAACATTAAGACATAAAACAAAAAAATAAATAAGGATAGAGCTCGCACTTCAAAACTACTCTACCAATCAAAAGTTTGAAAACACTGTCTCATTCAAGGGTTTGTATTTATTTTAATTATTGTAAACACTGTAGATTAATACCGAAGACATCAAAACTATGAAAGAACATATATGGAATTATTTAATTTTTTTAAAAGTGTTAAACAAAGCAGAATATGTTTAATATTTTAGATTCTGTAAAGTAGCCCCCTTTTTCCTTCATGACAGCTTTGCACTCTCTTGGTACTCTCTCAGTCTGCTTCATGAAGTGGTCTCCTGGAATGGTTTCTAATTAACATGAGCCTTGTCAAGAGTTCATTTGTAGAATGACTTGCCTTCTTAATGTGTTTGAGACCATCAGTTGTGTTGTTCAGAGGTAGGGTTAGTACACAATGGATAGCCCTATTTGACTACTGTTGTAATCCAGATAATGGCAAAACCAGATTATTTCATAGTTTAGATGTCTTCAGTATTAATCTACAATGTTGGAAATACTTAAAATAAATAAAAAACATTGAATGAGAAGGTGTGTTTAAACTTTTGACTGGTAGTGTAACTTTAGGGCTCTCTTTGTGTTTATGTGTGAGACAAAGTTTACAAGCAACACATAAAGACAAAATGATGATGATGATGATGATGATGATGATGATGATGATGATGATGATGATGATGATGATGATGATAATTATGATCTCTGTCATACAAAATGTTAAAGACTCAAACATACCTGTTTCATCCACAGGGGGGCAGCAGAGGATCATCGAGCTCCTTCACACAGGTAACCCTGAACACATGATGAAGAGCAGACTGAAATGTTTATTATTGAGAGCAGAATGATCCACTGTCTACAAACACACACACACACACACACACACACACACACACACACACACACACACACACACACACACACACACACACACACACACACACACACACACACACACACACACAGAGTGATGGAGGATGTCTGTAATCAGAGATGAGTTTTAATTTCACAAAGTACTTTTATTGATTGATTGTTCATTTGGTTGATTTGTTTTTTGGTTGGTTGTTTAGTTCATTGATTAACTTATTGATTGGTTGGTTGGTAAGTTAATTGGTTATTGAGCGATAATGGTTTGCTAGTAGTGAATGATTTGTTGTTGAATTGATTGATTTTCACTTTCTCAATTTTGGTTTTTCGTTTCTTTGATTGATTGATCGATTGGTTAGTTAGTTAGTTATTTGCTTGTTTTATAGGTTGATTGGTTTTTGGTTGCTTGATTGATCAATTTATTGTTTGGTAGATGGTTGTTAGTTTGTTTGATTTATTAAGATAAGATAATAAGATAATAGGGAAATTCAGTTGTTGCAGCAACACAGACACAAGCCAAAATCGAGAACAAGTTTAAATGAGTAAAAATAAGAAAAATAAAAATAGATAAATAAATAAAATAAATAAATAACAAACAAAAAATAATAATATAAATGAAAATAACTGATTGATTGGTTAATTTTGGGACCCCCTCTAAAACGAGATGACACATCTCAAGGGGTTTATCCCAATAAATAAAATGTCTTCTACTCAGTCTTTAAAAACATCTCCATGATAATGAGTTTAAAACATGATGATGGGCTGAAACAGACACAGGAGCTGCAGGCCTCTTTCTCTCTGCCTGTCCATCTGAAACAGGAAGTCACATGATCACAGTTCATCATAATTCTGTTATAAAAAACAACAAACAGCTGAATGTTCAAAGTGTAAATAAACATGTATTTATAAATCAGCTGTGATTGTGTAGGTGTGTAGTAACAGACTAAGAGACAGGTTTCTGAGTGTGGTCAGGGTCTAACGGTCTAACTCTGTAAACGCTTCATTAAACTGAAACGTCTCTGTGAGCAGATCGGACAGAGCCGGTCTACCGTAAAAAGATCAGAGAAGAAGAGTCTGATGTTACTGAGCACGCTCCGTACACTCCTGCAGAGTTTGAACCCTCTGACTGAACATATTAAAGTACGCCTCATTACTCAGACTTCTAAAAACCTGGACCTGGTTCATCTAAAAACTTGACTCTGGTTTATCTAGAATCCTGAATCTTGTTCATTTCAAAACCTGGACCTGGTTCATCTAAAAAACTGAATCTGGTTCATCTAAAATCCTGAATCTTGTTCATCTAACAACCTGAATCTGGTTCATCAAAAAAAACTGAATCTAGTTACTTTAAAACCCTGAATCTGGTTCATCCAAAAACCTGAATCTGGTTCATCCAAAAACCTGAATCTGTTTCAATTAAAAACTTGAATCTGGATCATCTGGTTCCTCTGTCAGTCCGGGGAAAGAGTCTAAATGTGATCAGGATCCCAAGTGTTACCTGAAATCATCCCGTTAACACCTTCATCATTCACACACAGGTCCAACTGTCAGGTGTGTGTCCGTGTGAGCCAATCACGGAGCTCACAGATGTCAGCTTAAAATATCGCTGCTAACAAATCTACTTACACACACACACACACACACACACACACACACACACACACACACACACACACACACACACACACATGTGATGATGTAAGCCGGTGTGAATGATGGCATAGTGACATAACAGATTTACTTCCCATGTGTGGGTATGCATGTGTGTGTGTGTGTGTGTGTGTGTGTGTGTGTGTGTGTCCTCTGCAAACACAGGACTCAAACCTTTGAGTGCCTACCCGCTGTGTTTAGATGGTTACCATGGTCACTTACTATTAACTAGTTAACCTAGTTAACATTTAAACGACGTAAAGCAAGAAGACAGATTTTAAAGCTTTGTCAGAGATGGACCGGTGTTCCAGTTTAAAGAGCGACCCTGTTAACTGAAGACTCTCAGCCGGATGCATCCCTCACAAACGTCTTTAGACGATCATTAAATATCTGATGAGGATATTTGGAGAATAAAAACTAAACTAGGATGCATTCCCGAGGACTCCTTCTGTGTTTCAACAGCTGTTGTAAACTCCACAAACACTGACACGTTCAGCTGAAGGTCTCCAGTTTACAGGGTCACTCTTCAGACTGGAACACCGGGAGCTGACAGACACGCATTCACACTATCAGGCTCAGAGAAGACCGATGTTCAGGAGGTATTAAACCAAGAGAATCACAGGTGTGTGTGATGTTAGTGTGGACGGAGGGGGAAATAAAAACACTGAGGGTTCTCTACCAATCAGGGGGAGATTAACTACCCAGGAACTAAATTTAGACCCTGGTTCCTGCTGTCGAAACGCACACAGTTCCTCAAAAGGTCTGTAGTTCCTGGGGAGAGTTCCTGCAGCAGAAATATAACTATACCCAGGTATCTTCGGTTGGTCCTCACAAACCCTGGCTGACCGGGACCATCATTAACCCTTAGTTAACCCATTATGTACAGCTGTGTGAGTGAGAGTTAGTGACCGCTGTAATGAACAGATTGGTAATGTATGAAATGATAACGTATTGTAAGGTAAAGCTTGAACATGTGTTTGATGGACTTTTTATAAAATCATCTTCTTTATTTTTATGTTTTTATGTTATTTCGAATGTTTTACTGTAGTGATCTATTACACACACACACACACACACACACACACACACACACACACACACACACACACACACACACACTCACAGCCCTCTCTCACTGGGAGTGTGTGTACTCGAACTTTTGAACTAGCTTTGAGCTCAGCATGAAGGAGAGAGACAAAGAGTCAGCAAACAGAGAGAGAGAAAGAAGGGATTAGCTAATAAATGACAGGATGTGCTTAAAGAGGGGGAGGGGGGAGGAGCAGACAGTCTCTCTCTCTTTCTCTCTCTCTCCCTCTCTCTCTCTGAGGACTCTGTCATTCATGAGATTGGACATCCAGTGCACCTCAGAGAGCACCCTCCCCCACCGACACACACACACACACACACACACACACACACACACACACACACACACATACACGCACAGGCACACAAACACACAGAGTGTTTTAAGCCTACTCTCTGAAGTAGAAAGGGTGTCTGACCCCCGGTCCTCCCCCTCCTCACTCAAACTAGTCTATGTTTGAACTTATGCGGAGTGCAGGTCCTTAAGTTCACCTGGTTCCCTGAGAGTCATCATCATTATAACTGAGTATAACTGAGAGTCATCATCATTATAACTGAGTATAACTGAGAGTCATCATCATTATAACTGAGTATAACTGAGAGTCATCATCATTATAACTGAGTATAACTGAGAGTCATCTGCATAACATTGAAGATTTAGGGAATGCTTCCTTGCGATGCTTCCTAGAGGAAGCATATATAAAGTGTTTCCATAAAGTGTTTCCTCATGATGCTACCTAAAGGAAGCATATATAAAGTGTTTCCTCATGATGCTACCTAAAGGAAGCATATATAAGGTGTTTCCTTGTAATGCTACCTAAAGGAAGCATATATAAGGTGTTTCCTCATGATGCTACCTAAAGGAAGCATATATAAGGTGTGTCCTCATGATGCTACCTAAAGGAAGCATATATAAGTGTTTTCCTCATGATGGGACCTAAAGGAAGCATATATAAGGTGCTTCCTCATGATGGTACCTAAAGGAAGCATATATAAGGTGCTTCCTCATGATGCTACCTAAAGGAACCATATATAAGGTGTGTCCTCATGATGCTACCTAAAGGAACCATATATAAGGTGTGTCCTCATGATGCTACCTAAAGGAAGCATATATAAGGTGTTTCCTCATGATGCTACCTAAAGGAAGCATATATAAGGTGTTTCCTTGTAATGCTACCTAAAGGAAGCATATATAAGGTGTTTCCTCATGATGCTACCTAAAGGAAGCATATATAAGGTGTTTCCTTGTAATGCTACCTAAAGGAAGCATATATAAGGTGTTTCCTCATGATGGGACCTAAAGGAAGCATATACAAGATGTTTCCTCATGGTGCTACCTAGAGGAAGCATAGAAAGGTGTTTCCTCATGATGGTACCTAAAGGAAGCATATATAAGGTGCTTCCTCATGATGCTACCTAAAGGAACCATATATAAGGTGTGTCCTCATGATGCTACCTAAAGGAACCATATATAAGGTGTGTCCTCATGATGCTACCTAAAGGAAGCATATATAAGGTGTTTCCTCACGATGCTACCTAAAGGAAGCATATATAAGGTGTTTCCTCATGATGGTACCTAAAGGAAGCATATACAAGATGTTTTCCTCATGATGGTACCTAAAGGAAGCATTTACAAGGTGTTTCCTCATGATGTTACCTAAAGGAAGCATTTATAAGGTGTTTCCTCATGGTGCTACCTAAAGGAAGCATATACAAGATGTTTCCTCATGGTGCTACCTAAAGTAAGCATATACAAGATGTTTCCTCATGATGCTACCTAAAGGAAGCATATATAAGATGTTTCCTCACGATGCTACCTAAAGGAAGCATATACAAGATGTTTCCTCATGATGCTACCTAAAGGAAGCATATATAAGGTGTTTCCTCATGATGCTACCTAAAGAAAGCATATATAAGATGTTTCCTCATGGTGCTACCTAAAGGAAGCATATACAAAGTGTTTCCTCATGATGCTACCTAAAGGAAGCATATATAAGGTGTTTCCTCATGATGCTACCTAAAGGAAGCATATATAAGGTGTTTCCTCATGATGCTACCTAAAGGAAGCATATATAAGGTGTTTCCTCATGATGCTACCTAAAGGAAGCATTTATAAGGTGTTTCCTCACGATGCTACCTAAAGGAAGCATATATAAGGTGTTTCCTCATGGTGCTACCTAAAGGAAGCATATACAAGATGTTTCCTCATGATGCTACCTAAAGGAAGCATATATAAGATGTTTCCTCACGATGCTACCTAAAGGAAGCATATACAAGATGTTTCCTCATGATGCTACCTAAAGGAAGCATATATAAGGTGTTTCCTCATGATGCTACCTAAAGGAAGCATATATAAGGTGTTTCCTCATGGTGCTACCTAAAGGAAGCACATATAAGATGTTTCCTCATGATGGTACCTAAAGGAAGCACATATAAGATGTTTCCTCATGATGCTACCTAAAGGAGGCATATATAAGGTGTTTCCTCACGATGCTACCTAAAGGAAGCATTATACAAGGTGTTTTCCTCATGATGGTACCTAAAGGAAGCATATATAAGGTGTTTCCTCATGATGGTACCTAGAAGAAGCATATAAAAGGTGTTCTGGTTGGATGAGTCCTGATTGATTACATAATGATAATATAATAAATGTCAGTGTGGAGGTCTCTTTGTCAGTTGTGTCTGTAGAATAAAAAAGGCAGCACACTGTTCATTATTTTCTTCATAGCAGTGAGTTTATTCAGATTTAATGTTTAAGTCTATCATTCATGAAGAACTGATCTGAAAACAAAGAATTACATGTATTAACAGTTAAACACAGTTCATAATATTATTAGATTCAGACACCAGATTCAAACTTCATTTACAACATATTTATTTATGAACAAGAGTAAAACATTCGGTCGAATTTTACTTACATTTTTATTATTTTCACCTTTAGAACAAACACTGAGTCTTGTTTAAATGTTTAAATGAAGTCCAAAGAAGTCCACCTGTCACTCAAATAGGCCACGCCCCTTATCCTACCTCCCTTTAACCCTTAACCTGCTGTAACCAGGTGAGTTGTTTATAAATTCAGCCGTACAGTTGTCATGAAGAGAGAAATGAGCTAAAGAGACCCAAACTGTTTTTGTACCAGGCTGTAAACATGTTTATTTCTGCTGTAACATTTGAACATGGGGCTCTATGGGGACTGACTCACTGCAGGAGACACACTCTAGTGGACACTGGAGGAACTGCAGGTTTTGCACTTCAACATAATTTTTTTTTATATACACCGTAGGTTGCTGCTTGGTCTTCCCAGACTTCTCTGCATTTTTGTTCTGATGTTGGACTCTTTTAGACCAGGGTCATGATCTTTAAAGAGGCCGGTTGGAACCGTCTGATCTTTTTCTTCAGGGCTCGAGACGCTTTGATGCGGCAGGCAGATGGTCTGGGGTGGGGGAGCTGCTGAGAACCAGCCTGAGCCAACAGAGGACCCTTCTGATCCTGGAGGCAGTCTTCCGGGTCTTCCTGGTCCTCTTGGTCTATGGACAAGCTGCTGTTGGACTCAGAAGAAGTCTGGTAACTCCAGCTTGACTCGTTGTCTCCAAAGCAGTTGGTGGTGTAGTCGCTCAGCTCGCCCTCGCTGCTCCCGGCAACCGTGGAGTGAAACAGGGACGCACACTCAGCCGAGTACTCAGACTCGCAGCGAGGGGGGTACACGCTGGACCTGTAACAGGGTGCAGGAGGGTACCTGGTGTCCAGACTGTGATGGAAAGAGATTGGGGGCACGGGGTATGGGAAGGAGTGAGCGGGTCCAGTCCATTGATCCAGTCTGGCATTATGTATCGTCTGCAAGGTCCCTGGAGGATGAACCTGAGACCCTCTGGACTGCTGTCGTTGGACACATGAGGTCTGGATCAGAGCCACCTTTCTCCTGCTCCTCATGTCTATAGACAGGTCATAATCCAGGTTGTGAGGTCTCTGGACTCTGTTGGACCTTGTAGCAGAAGGGATTGGATGTGACTCGACGTAGACCGTGTTGGTGCATGAAGTTCCAGTACTGCTTGGGCTGTAGTCTGAGCTTGATCCTGGTCTGAGCTCTTCCGGTTGACAGCTAGGGTATTTCTGAGTCAGCTTTTCTCTTCCTGGTCTCCTCACATCCCCCTTGGACCTGGTCTCTCTGGTCTTTTCAGAGTGTTGCTGCCTTGCTGTTGGAGGTTTTCTCAGTTTCAGGGCTCTGGTTTTATGGTCTGCCTGTCTCACTTTGATCCTCTGAGATCCAGCAGGGACAAACTTTGCATGGACAAACTGGGGGGATGGTGTGTGAGTGTCCTCTGGTCTGGAGCAGCTGTTCAGTCCAGATCTTTGTCTTTGGACCCTCCTCTCTTGTGGACCGGTCTCTTCCTGATCTTCACATCTTTTCTCTGAACCCTGAACTCTCTCTTGTTGTCCTTTGGTCCTCCTCAGCGATGAAGACGAGACCTCATCACAGCTGGACTCCCTCACGGTAGAGGGACATGAGATTCTGTGAGAGCCCTGTGGGGGTCTAACTGTCAGGATCTGGTTCCTGTTTTCAGGGATCTGTTGTCTGGAGTTTATCACTAAGTGTCTGTTCTGGTCTCTCTGTGTTGGGATGGTTTTTTTGGTCTGTGCTGGACCAGAAACGTCTCTCTGTGAGGCCTCAGGAAACACAGTCAGACCCTCAGAGGACTCCTGGTGCTGGTCTCTGTGGGTCAGCAGAGTCTCTGCTTGGACCTGGACTCTGCTGGAGGGCTTCAGAAGGGGCTTGTCGATGTGACCTAGAGTCTTTGTTTCATGTCCCATTTGTTTCCTCTGAATGATAGAAGAACTTGTCTCTGAGGGTCCCTGGACCCCCTTGGTTCCAGGTGGGTTTGGATCGCCCCCCTGGAAGTAGACGGGGAACTGTTGGGCCACAGCATACAGCGGACCTGCGTGCTGATTGACCTCTGTCCCCTCACCAGACACTAGGTTGCTTTTAGGGTCCATGGTGCAGGTCCTCAGGTGGGTCCAGGATTTCTTTGAAACCACAGGTTTGTAAAAGCCAAGTCCCTGAGCCAGAATCCCGTCCAGATCACCTTCACAGAAGACAAAAATATACAGAATGATCCTTTAAAGCCCTCACACAGTGAAACATGGCGTGTTATAAGTCAGAGTGGATCAGGGGGTACCTGTGGACACCGGTCTCTGTCGGCCCAGCTCTGTAGAACTCGCTCTAATCCGGCTGCTGCCCAGGTGGAGTCCTGAAGCTCGGGGAGGGGGGGGCTGGGTGAAGGTCTCATCTGCGGAGTGCCGGCGGCAGACTTCAGTCTGTGACTGAGGACCAATGAGGGACGGACTAAGAGGATGAAGGCTGCTCTGAGAGGACGACAGACACTCGCTGTACACCGAAGTACAGGAGTTGGACAGCGAGCCGCCATCGCTGAGCTCATAGAAACCTGCAGAGGGGCGGAGCATCACACAGGTGAGTGTTCCTTCAGGTGTTACAGTCGTCTGACAGAGGTTCATATTAAACAAACTGTCTCACCTGAGCTGGGCCTGCTGTCACTTTCCTGCTGCTCTGTGGACACCTTCCTGACGTCTAACTTCAGCTCGCTGATCTGCTGATCCAGCTGCTGCAGGTGAGACTTCAGACCCAGGTCCTGTTTACGAAGACGAGACTGAAACACACAAAATACATCTTGTTAGAAACATCAGAATGTTTTCATCCTAACACCAAACCAACTAGTTAAAAACACCAAAACATCTTTTAAAAAACCTGAACAGATTAAAAACAACAAATAATCTTGTTTAACATGCCAGAATATCTTCACCAAAACGTAGAAAACACCAGAACCTCGTTATAAACACCAAAACATCTCGTTAAAAAAAGCTGCAAACATTAAAAAAAACACCAATACACCTCGTTAGGAACAACAGAGCCTCTCCATAAAAACACGAAAACATCTCATAAAAACATGAACAGGTTAAAAACACCAAATCTTTCACCAAAATTATTTTATTTTTCCTTTTTTTAAATTTCCTTTTTGTCTGTCTGTGTTCCTCTTTTGTAATGTGCTTC
>NC_048275.1:4265301-4297801 GCF_009762535.1 Notolabrus celidotus
AATGGATAAATAATTAATACATGGACAGAAAGGAGTAACTAAAAGAATGAATGAATAGATAACTAAATAAATTCATGAATGGATGAATAACAGAACAAATGATTGAATGAATGTATGCACGGATAATGGGATGAATAAATGAACAGATAACTGAATAAATGAATGACTTGATGAATGAAAAGATGGATGATAGAACAAATGAATGAATTATTGAATGAATTGATAATGGAATAAATGAATGAATGGATGAATGAATGAATGAACAAATGAATGAATGGATGGCTGAATAAATAAATGAATGAATGAATAAATTAGTGAATGAATGGATAACAGAATAAATGAATGAACCGATAACTAAATGAATGAATAAATGAATGGACAGATGAATAAATGAATGAATGAATGAATGAATGAATGGATGAATGAATAGATAACTGAATAAATTATTGAATAAATGAATGGATAACAGAATAAATGAATGAACTGGTAACTAAATGAATGATTGAATAAATGAATGGATAGCTGAATGAATGAATAAATAAATGGAATGAATGAATGAATGACGATGTGCTTGAAGCTGCAGCTGATGTGGAATGTCAGATTGGTGTGAGAGATAGTGACGTGTTTACACCTCACTGATTAAAGGAGCTCATCATGGTGAAGGTGAGTTCCTCCTCATCATCATCACTTCCTTTTTGCTCCCCTCAGGATGTCGTCATGCTGTGATGCTGCTGGTAGTCCCCTCTGCTCTGAGACGCCTTGATGTCCCTGTGCCCACATCACCTTCAAAGCACTTCCTGCAGGTGACATCAGCCGGGTGAGGCCTGAAAGGTGAGCCTTTTTCCGTTGTGTCTTTGTGATACTCGAGTCTTCCCGTAAACAACGCAAACAGAAACAAACACTTTACAAAAACATCCAAACAGCAGCTCTTCTTTGTGTCCGAGTTTATCTGCAAAGTTTCCATCCCTCCTTTTTTCCTCTACTTCGAATAAAGAGAAGAAAAATGAAAACAACTGCAAGGTAGATTAACCCTTTATACAGGACGCAGTATACTAACGTCCCAGAAGTCCCAAAACCTGCAGTTCCTCCAGTGTCCACTTCAGGGACAACCTGATCACACACGTCATATCAAATCAATCTGCAGAGAGGAGAATAGAACGGAACAGATCAAAGCGGAATTGAATGGAACAGATCAAAGCAGAATAGAATGGAACGGAACAGATCAAAGCAGAATAGAACGGAACAGATCAAAGCAGAATTGAATGGAACAGATCAAAGCAGAATAGAATGGAATGGAACAGATCAAAGCGGAATAGAATGGAACGGAACAGATCAAAGCAGAATAGAACGGAGCAGATCAAAGTGGAATAGAATGGAACAGATCAAAGTGGAATAGAATGGAATGGAACAGATCAAAGGAGAATAGAATGGAATGGAACAGATCAAAGCGGAATACAATGGAATGGAACAGATCAAAGCGGAATAGAATGGAACGCAATGGATCAAAGCAGAATAGAATGGAATGGAACAGATAAAAGTGGAATAGAATGGAACAGATCAAAGGAGAATAGAATGGAATGGAACAGATCAAAGCAGAATAGAATGGAACAGATCAAAGGAGAATAGAACGGAATGGAACAGATCAAAGCGGAATAGAATGTAACGGAACAGATCAAAGCGGAATAGAATGGAACAGATCAAAGCGGAATGGAATGGAACAGATCAAAGGAGAATAGAACGGAATGGAACAGATCAAAGCGGAATAGAATGGAACGGAACAGATCAAAGCGGAATAGAATGGAATGGAACAGATCAAAGGAGAATAGAATAGAATGCTTCTGTTTGATCAAAGTGACAAATAACAACAGTGATTAAATGTAGACAGAAAAAGAGACTGCTTCTTGTGAGAGTAATTTCTGATCTGAAAGCTCAAACTTTACCTCAGAGCCCGTCACTGATGTTTAAGATTTAATGAACTTCAAAGTCTGAAGCTCAGTCATTCACTGTTTCGCCCTGTCAGTTTTAGATTAGCAGCAGAGCAGGGTTATCTACAGATAAAATCCCAGATTAGAGGTTTCCATCTGTGTTTTTCACTTTGATTGTCAGCTGTGTAAAGCAGAATATTATTCATGTTCTGTCAGGAGTTGAGGATGCTCTCCTGAGGATCACCGAGCCCTGTGCGGTTCAGAAAGTGTGTTGAATAATCCCCGAGGATGAAAAAGGAGGTTTGTGTGTTTTTGTGGGCACGTGGAGGTCGTATCTCCGTCTGTCATCTTGTTGAGCGCGTGCTGAAACACCTTTGCAGACTGTAGTTGGTTTTCCTCCTCACTGAACATGAGAGGGACCTTTATGCTGCTCGCTCGCAAAATTATCTCCTCATCAAACTTTATTTGAGCCGAACAAATTTGTGTTTGTGCAGCGAGTGAGAGGACTGGCTTCATGCTGTACTCCTGAAAATCATAAAGACGTCAGTCTGAATGAACAGAGCGAGCTCGAACGCAGCGTGAAGCTTCAGGACGCCGGTTTATGGAGCATTTAAAGCAGTGGAGGGTTTATTCCTGCGGGGGGAGCTCTTTGGAAAATATGTCTTCATTTTCTTTTTATGGAGGCTGAGAGTGAAGTTTACTATGTTTATGTGTTTACACCTGCTCTCAATGAAGGGTTTAATAAGAGCGGGACGTGAATTATATGAGTGTGTGTGTGTGTGTGTGTGTGTGTGACAGACTCAGGTTTGGGAGTCCATACAGAGACACTTTTAATGTCTCTAATGTCTCGTATCTTTTCCCAGATGAACATTAAACTCACCTGAACCTGTGGTCAGACCTGCAGACTGAACACAGAGTCCACTGTTAGTCAGAGCAACACATAGAAAGAAGAGAGTGCACGTGCTAACATGCTAGCATATCTGGAAATGAATATGATTGGCCTGTCAGTTGTCTTGGGTGGTTGTAGTGATTGTGTCATTATAGTTAGTTCTTATCACGCTGATTTATTCACAGTGTGTTTCTGACTAGTTTACTCTGAATTAGTTATGTGATGATATAAAAAGAGGGATAAAGCAGGAAAGAGGGGAAGGGCTAATTAATTTTCAATTTTAGATCAAACTGTTCTTCAGAATGTTGAATTTTCTCTCAGAATTCTGAGATCAAAGACAGAATTCTAGAACTCTGCCTTTGATCTTAGAATTCTAGAACTCTGCCTTTGATCTTAGAATTCTAGAAACTCTTTGATCTTTAAGCCAGAATTCTATTCCATTATCAACGCCATGATTGACAGCTGTGTCGACCAATGAGGCTCCTGCAGGGCTGTGTTCTCCGGATTATCAGAGTAGAGGAGGAACGGTGAGAGGAAGCGTAACAAACACGAACACAAGAGTAATTGAACGCACCATAACGAGTGAGAGTCTGCTTCAAACCCACACAAGGATCTGTGACGCTGGGGACTGGACCCACCTGAGGGAGTGACAATGCTTTAGCAACTGGGTAAAGGTCACTCCTGAACATGCACAATACGTCAGTGCCCACCGAGGTGGTGGTTTGGCTTCACATCTGACCTGTCCGTCTCCTATCCGTCACGGCACTGGATCTGATAGGTCTCTATTCTTTTTTTTTAAGTTATATTTTTGACCTTTTCGCCTTTATTTGATAGGACAGCTGAAGAGAGACAGGAAATGTGGGGAGTGGAGAGCGGGGGAAGATATGCAGGAAATGGTCGTCCGGCCGGGAATCAAACCAGCAACCCCTGCGACGAGGACTGTAGCCTCTGTATGTGAGGCGCTTAGACTGCTAGGCCACCAGCGCCCCATAGGTCTCTATTCTAGTCATTGTGTTAACTTCCACTGGATCCGCTCCACAAGCCTTCTATTTGTGCCTGATGCCGGAGCACAACGCATCAATCTCAACAGAGCAGATGGAGCGAGACAGGAAGTCAGGTTTCACCAAAACAAAATGAAAACATCCGGTTAATTTTCAGAATAAAACACTCTGTGTTATCACCAGATGGTATTTCACTTAACTACAACAACAAACCAAAGTCATGATAAGCGGAGCCAGGCCTGGAGTCAACAGGTCAGAGGTTTTCAGAGGACCAGAAAGACAACATGGATGAGGAGAGGAGGAGGAGAATCCATGATTCAGTGATTACTGCGGGAATGGACACGGATCTGGTGAGAATCATGGAAGGTTGCTCTGTAAGTCTACGAGCCACACGGGTTAGGTTTGGGTCTCAGCCATAGCCATATAGACGGTCTCAAAGGTTTTGGTTTGTACTCCCTGTTTGTGATGTTTTGTTTCTTTATTGGTGTGTGAAGAGAGTACGCTCTACATGTCACTGTGTGAAGGACAGAGCTTTATATAAACAGTCTCTTTATCTGCTCGTGTGGAGAGGAAGTCCAACCCAACATCTGTGGACAAGATCGAGACCGGAGGAGCTCTGCTGCGACACAATGTCAGCTGTTGTGTCCTTTGTCCTCTGTGTTTATGTGCTTTATCAAGATGGAGACAGACACACAAAAGCAACAACTACATCTGAGAGAGAGAGAGAGAGAGAGAGGGAGAGAGAGAGAGGGGGCGACCTACGAGGGATCAAGTCCCGTCATGTCCACAGGAACAGCAGCAGACACTTTAACAACACACAACACTAACAGCAACAACTCCAACCACTGCCCCTCACCACGAGCACCACCCTCACCTGAAGGAGCTGCACACTCAGGTGTAAGATTGGCTGTGAGGGAACAAACTGAGTCTTCCCTCCACCTCCATGGGTGGAGGAGGAAGAGGCTGACAGCAGAAACACAGCTGGCCTGCAGAGTCAGTCACAGATGTGTCGAGCAGAGACCCCCACCTCCTCCTCCTCCTCCGCCTGGTGATCATGGTGATCTGATGTGTTTCGCTGGTCTCAGGACCACACAGGTCTGTTGTCGTGACTCGTAAACACTTGAAATAAAAGGCTGCAGATTAAAGTTTGAGTCTGCACAAACAAATACTAAAATGTTCCTCCTGTTTCTGAGGAGTTTTTCCCACAAACCTTTGCAACATGTGTCAGCAAAACCACGAGCAGGCATTAACAGCAGAGCACGGATCACATGATCACTGAGGAGCCTGGTCTTCATTTCATCTACCAAGAGTCTGACCAAACAAACAAACAAACAAACAAACAAACAAGCATCTGGATCTGAGGACCCCCCTATCGTGCAGCTGGACTCTGCAGCAGAATGTAAGCTGTAAACTGAGAGCACTTTCCTCTGACTGATGTCGTCCTCTGACCGGGGCGCCACACCTTAAACAGAGGGGTCAGAGGTCAAACTGCAGAGCACACTGAGCCGTTTGTAATGTGGAAGACAGGATTTATCTCCTGGAAGTCTGAGATCTACTCCTCTGGAGGTTCAGCTGCGTGGAGCTGAATGAGAGGTGTGTGAGGATGAGACAGGGGGGGGCTGTTTTATATTCCTCCTGACAGCAGAGCACTTACATGAATCCTCCCTGTATCACGTATCCCCGCAGGTATTTAAAGGTGAACCAGGAGCTCAGAGGGGATTTATGTTGGTGTTTGAAGGTAAACAGGTTTGATGGAGCGGCTGATAGCACAGACGTGTTTCTGGACTCCGCTCCGTGCTGAGTTTCCTCGACTGGCCGAGCCAAAAAAGAGACGCATGATTAAAAAGGGAAATTTCTGGGTGAAATTAAAAACTTGTGCCTGACATTTTCTTGTGTTGAAAAAGTTGTGAACTACAGGAGGAGGCATAATGTCGCCCTTCTCTCCAAGGCCAGCTGTGACGCAGAGAGTCAGAGGCTGAGCGGGTCGGGACAGAGCCGGTCTGTGTGCAGAGCCAAGAACAGGAACTCTGTCACCCTGCGCTCTGTCGCTAACAGCTGCTAACAGCTGCTAACAGCTGCTAACGGCGTGGAAACAGGAACACTGAAACCGCCTCTGTGTCCACGCCGACGCATCACAATGCTCTGCCTGAAGTCACGCGGCTCCGACTTCAGTCAATGTTTACTGATGTCAAAGATTCACAGAGAGTCCGGGGTAGACTGAAACACAGGTAGAGGAGGCGTGGTGATAGAATCTGTCCCACATCCAGACTCAGGCCGGAGATCCTGTGAGGTCCAGATCACGTCAGAACCAGCAGCTGTCACTGATTACCTCCTATCAGCGCTCCGACGCTGACAGCCCGGTATCTCTGCGATGATCGAGCTGTGTAAACTCACCGCTGAGGGTCCCCCCCACACACACACACACACACACACACACACACACACACACACACACACACACACACACACACACACACACACACAGGAACATAAACACTGTCAGTGTTCTTGTCTGCAGGAGGAAACACTGATAGTGTCATCACCAACATGACTGCTCATCCGTAACCCTCCTGGTCTCTCAGTCAGAGTCCGGATCGTGGTCTTGATTGGGGTTCGGAATCTTGGTCTGGTCCAGGTTGATCAATCAATTAATTATTATTATACGCATCGATCAAATGACCAACATGAAGAGGTCTGTACCATGAAAGCTTGGATCAATACAACAATTAATCAATCTGTACAGATTAACTCAACACAGGCAGAGAGCTCCAACAGAACCAGACTCTCCTGAGATCAGAACAAGCCTCACTGGAGACCAGAATCAAACTCACTGAAGCCAGAACCAGACTCACTGCTGACCAGAACCAGATTCACTGGATGCCAGAGTCAGACTCACTGGAGACAAGAACCAGACTCACTGGTGTCCAGAACAAGTCTCACTGGAGGCCAGATTCACTGGAGTCCAGAACCAGACTCATTGGAGAGCAGAATCAGACTGAATTGAGGCCAGAATCAGACTCAATGGAGGCCAGAACCAGACTTGCTGGAGGCCGAAACCAGACTCACTGGGGGGCAGAATTAGACCCACAGGAGGCCAGAATCAGACTCACTGGAGACGAGAACCAGATTCACTGGGGGCCAGTATCAGACTACTGTAGGCCAGAACCAGACTCAATGGAGGCCAGAACCAGATTCACTAGACGCCAGAATTGGACTACTGTAGGCCAGAAGCAGACCCACTGGAGGCAAGAACTAGATTCACTGAATAACAGAACCAGACTCATAGGAGACCAGAATCACGCTCTCCAGAGGCCAGAACCGGACTCACTGGGGGCAAGAATCAGACTTACTTGAGACCAGAACCAGACTTACTGGATGCCAGGACCAGACTCACTGGGGTGGAGGCCCAAACCAGACTCACTGGAGGCCAGAATCAGACTCACTGAAGCCAGAACCAGACTATCCTGAAACCAGAACCAGACTCACTGGAGGCCAGAATCAGACTCATGGGCAAACTGAATCTTCTATTTGAGACCGGACTAAGGCCTAATGGAGACCTTGATTCTTGTTGGACTCTATGTTCTTTTATTAACAAAGACCCAACATCAAGACCGGATAAGATCCAGTCCCATCTTACAGACAGGACTCAGTCTGATCTCATCTTAATCCACCATGAGCAGAGCACTTTGCAGCATTTAGCAAGTTACAGTGGCAAGGACAAACTTCCTTTAACAGGCAGAAACCTCCAGCAGGACCAGACTCATGTTAGACACACATCTGCTGAGACCGTTGATTAAATGATAAACTCTTATAATCTCACAGAGTTGAGATGTTCTTGTTTGGTGTCTGCTGTGAGAGAGCCGGTGTGAGTCCAGGTGTGCTGCAGGCTGACATCACTCAGGTGCACTAACAGACCTGATGGTGTTCCTCAGTGAGTCGATGAGCTCAGGTGGAGATAGAGAGTGTATATGGGGGCTCTGCAGGGGGATAGGGGCTGTGTTTCCTGCAGAGTAAACAGACTCGACGAGGTCTCAGGGGTTCAGACGGAGAGTGAAATGTGGAATCTCAGACAGCTTTAATGAACAGATATTAATGACATGCAAAGAAAAATATCAGTTTGGGGATAAACACATCACGAAGTCACGCAGAAAGAGCCAATCAAAATGGAGCAAAGAGAGGCATGAATGCTTTCTTTAACACAAATATTAGATTATGTAAGAAATCCTTTCAGTCCGAGGTGGAGTCCGAGGAGCAGCCGCGCCAAGTCGTGTCGAGCCGTCAGCTCTTTTGGCGACTCGTCACCGAGCGGGTCGGAGCGTTTGTGATGGATGAACGCAGCTTTTTCATGAACAACTCTAAACACTGCAGCGATTTACTCTGCTTACATCACGGCACAAAGAGCCACCAAGAAGCCCCATAATTCCTCTCTGTGGATGTTTGTGTAGATGTGGTGGGCTGAGACCCAGAGTACTGTCTGTGAGGACTCATAAAACCTGAACCGGATTAAGTGCAGGGACTAAAAACATGGCTGTGTCGAAGCCTCTTTCATGGTTTTGATTTCTGTTTGCCAAATATTCATACAAGCTGCAGAATAACCAGCATTTGAGGTTTTTATAAAGATAAACCTTCCCTCTGCTGGATTCTGTCCAACACATCAGCTCCGTCTACAGGTGTGAGCGTCACACCTGATTTTACTGACAGCTCTAATGATTGCATTTCACTTTCTGTATTTACTACAGTCCAAATATCGACTCACAGTCTGAGAGACTCCACGCTGCCAGGCCAAAACAAAATACTCACACAAGGAAGCGCCTGTGGTGAGATCCAGTAAATGTTGTCTTAAATAATTTCAGCAGAAATGTTGTCATGCAGAGTTTTCTACCTGAGCGAGCGAAAGACCAGAAACCTCAGTGAGAGATAACAGAGGCGCTCTGAGGGTGTGAGGGAGTCTCTCTGAGAGCACGTAGACCTGCTGTGGGGGGAAGTCTGAATTATCTGCATTGTTTGAAATCCTCATCCCTCTGGTGTCCTGTCAGACGAGGAGCAGGGCGGGGGTCAGCCTGGGCGACTGTAAGCGTAGCATTCCTGGAGGGTTCAGGACGAGGTTTCTCTTGACTCATCGTCCATCAAAAATCTGCTGAAAAGGTCCATTCTTCTGTCTCCACCGAGAGCTGCATTCTCAGGCTCTTATGTTGAAAGGTCCATCACCTCCCAGCATGCATCACTCTGACTGATCCATCTCCAAAAATCTGCAAACAACACGCAGTATCAACATCAGCAATCCCCCAGAAAGTGAAAACCATTATGACTGTGGATTTAAAGCAAAGTGCTTCAAACTGAGACAAACTGAGACCAACAAATCAAATATATATATACATGCATGTTCTGTATTCTAAGTCTACTATGTGTCGAGTCCTGCTTTATGACTGTCAAGTGTGTACTCTGTTAATTGTGTACTGTGTGTAAAGTCTGGCTGTGGGAGCGTGTCCTCTGGGAGCTGAGGTACAGAGCTTCTTTCTCTGCAGCACACCGACACTCTTCACTCTGTGTTTACTTAGGAAATGAGTCTGAATGTCAGATAGACCGCAGCTTACCACTGAGAGGGAGGGAGAGAGGGAGGGAAGGAGGGAAGGGGGGAGGGAGGAGGGAATTAAGAAACTAAGAAGTAAAATTAAGAACAGAAGAAAAAAGAGTTGAGAACAGTCAGGAGAGTCTTTCTGTATCCGTCTGATGCTCCCTCACTTTCTCTTTCGGTCTCTCTCCTTCAGTTTAATTCACTTTAATCACTGTAATGTAAATGGTCTGTATTAACACAGGAAATGTAAATAGCAAAATCAAGTATAAAGTAGTTTCAGCTCATCCTAGCCTACCGTACGTGTGTGAGACGAGTGGTCTGCACACCTGTGCAGCCTCCCCTCCCCTCTCCTCATCCAGTCCTGTTTGCTTTGACACCTCTGATGCCGTCTGCTCCAACAACACATCTGTCCCTACACACACCTCTTAAATCACCCAAACACACACATAACATGTTCTGTCAGAGCTCTCAAAGGATCGAACCGTCACAGCTTCAGGTGCCTGCAGTATGTTCCTCTCTGTAAATGTTGAATCACATTTTGACAGCTGAAAGTAAGGGAGGAAAATTAGAGCTGCATAAAGACGTGGGAGAGTAATTAAACTGTAATGTTACTCAGAGTTAATGTGAGCATCCATGATGACGGTTATGATAAAGCTCAAACCCTGTTTCATGTGTTGCAGCTGCAAACCTGTTTCATGTGATGCAGCTGCAAACCTGTTTCATGTGATGCAGCTGCAAACCTGTTTCATGTGATCCAGCTGCAAACCTGTTTCAAGTGATGCAGCTGCAAACCTGTTTCATGTGATGCAGCTGCAAACCTGTTTCAAGTGATGCAGCTGCAAACCTGTTTCAAGTGATGCAGCTGGAAACCTGTTTCAAGTGATGCGGCTGCAAACCTGTTTCATGTGATCCAGCTGCAAACCTGTTTCATGTGATGCAGCTGCAAACCTGTTTCATGTGATGCAGCTGCAAACATGTTTCATGTGATCCAGCTGCAAACCTGTTTCATGTGATGCAGCTGCAAACCTGTTTCATGTGATGCAGCTGCAAACATGTTTCATGTGATCCAGCTGCAAACATGTTTCATGTGATCCAGCTGCAAACATGTTTCAACAGATGTAGCTGCTAACCTATTCCATCCAGCTGCAAAACTGTTTCATGTGATGCAGCTGCAAAACTGTTTCATGTGATCCAGCTGCAAACATGTTTCATGTGATGCAGCTGCAAACATGTTTCATGTGATGCAGCTGCAAACATGTTTCATGTGATCCAGCTGCAAACATGTTTCATGTTTCATCTGATGTAGCTGCTAACCTATTCCATCCAGCTGCAAAACTGTTTCATGTGATGCAGCTGCAAAACTGTTTCATGTGATCCAGCTGCAAACATGTTTCATGTGATGCAGCTGCAAACATGTTTCATGTGATCCAGCTGCAAACATGTTTCATGTGATCCAGCTGCAAACATGTTTCATCTGATGCAGCTGCAAACATGTTTCATCTGATGCAGCTGCAAACATGTTTCATGTGATCCAGCTGCAAACATGTTTCATCTGATGCAGCTGCAAACATGTTTCATCTGATGCAGCTGCAAACATGTTTCAACAGATGCAGCTGCTAACCTATTCCATCCAGCTGCAAAACTGTTTCATGTGATGCAGCTGCAAACCTGTCTCGTGATGCAGCTGCAAAACAGTTTCATGTGATCCAGCTGCAAACCTGTTTCATGTGATGCAGCTGCAAACCTGTTTCATGTGATCCAGCTGCAAACCTGTTTCATGTGATGCAGCTGCAAACCTGTTTCATGTGATGCAGCTGCAAACCTGTTTCATGTGATGCAGATGCAAACATGTTTCATGTGATCCAGCTGCAAACCTGTTTCAGCTGCAAACCTGTCTCATGTGATGCAGCTGCAAACCTGTTTCATGTGATCCAGCTGCAAACCTGTTTTTATATGATCCAGCTGCAAAAATGGTTTCATGTGATGCAGCTGCAAACCTGTTTCATGTGATGCAGCTGCAAACCTGTTTTTATGTGATCCAGCTGCAAACCTGTTTTTATATGATCCAGCTGCAAACATGTTTCATGTGATGCAGCTGCAAACCTGTTTTTATATGATCCAGCTGCAAACCTGTTTCATGTGATCCAGCTGCAAACCTGTTTTTATATGATCCAGCTGCAAACATGTTTCATGTGATCCAGCTGCAAACCTGTTTCATGTGATGCAGCTGCAAACCTGTTTCATGTGATGCAGCTGCAAACCTGTTTCATGTGATGCAGATGCAAACATGTTTCATGTGATCCAGCTGCAAACCTGTTTCAGCTGCAAACCTGTCTCATGTGATGCAGCTGCAAACCTGTTTCATGTGATCCAGCTGCAAACCTGTTTTTATATGATCCAGCTGCAAAAATGGTTTCATGTGATGCAGCTGCAAACCTGTTTCATGTGATGCAGCTGCAAACCTGTTTTTATGTGATCCAGCTGCAAACCTGTTTTTATATGATCCAGCTGCAAACATGTTTCATGTGATGCAGCTGCAAACCTGTTTTTATATGATCCAGCTGCAAACCTGTTTCATGTGATCCAGCTGCAAACCTGTTTTTATATGATCCAGCTGCAAACATGTTTCATGTGATCCAGCTGCAAACCTGTTTTTGTATGATCCATCTGCAAACATGTTTTATGTGATGCAGCTGCAAACCTGTTTCATGCAGCTGCATACCTGCAGCATGCTGACTCTCTGCCAGTGTGTCTTTTGCTTACATCAGATATAGCTCACTGTGCTAGCATGTTAGCATGTATTTAGTGATGTAGAATATATCAGAGCTTAGACATGTTAATATTTAGATCCCTGAAAGAGCTCCCTCAGAGGATCATCAGACTTCATCCTCAGGAAACCATGAATGTCTCTGAATGTGTATGTGCTAATTCATATAATAATCTGAGACATTTCGTGATACAGGAAGTTTGTCCTGCAGGTGTTCATTAATCAGATGGTTCATCCTCAGGGAACCACGAAATCAGATAGTTTAAGTGAAAGTTTCCTGAAGTGTGTCAGTGTCACAGAGTGGAGTGAGGAAAGGCTCCATATTCAGTCTCTCTTTGATATCTCTGACCTGCCTGTCCAGGATCCACCTGGATCCCGGAGTGACCTGCTTTCTGATCTTTGACCCCTCACGCATTGCAATCTCACACCTGAGCTCCGTGAAGTTCACCTGATGTGTGGATAGACGACCTGCTTTAAAAACACAGAGAGGAAACACAGAGTCAGATTTCAGAGAGACTCCATCAATCAGAGACAAACTCTGAAAACACTCAGAGACTCTGAACAGCTGCAGAGCCTCAGCCTGAGAGGGTAACATGCTGTGTTCACCGCCCAAAATTTAATGTTACAAGAATAAGGAACTTAACATTTAACCTAAAATAAAAACATTAAACTCACTGGAGTCCTGTTTGATCTAGGTTTGTCCTTCAACTCACACCTGTCTCAGAGCGACGCAGAAAAACTAGTCCATGCTTTTTTTACCTCCAGGTTGGATTACTGTCATTCACTTTTATCAGGCTGCCCTAATAAGTCTCTAAAGACTCTTCAGCTGGTCCAAAACGCTGCAGCTTGAGTACTGAATAGAACTAGGAGAGACCCTCTCTACACTGCCTCCCCATAAAATCTAGACTAGAATTTAAAATCCTTCTTCTGACCTACAAAGCTCTTAATGATCAGACACCTTCATATCTTAAAGAGCTCATAGTGATTTATTACCCCTCTAGAACACTACGCTCCCAACATGCAGTCCTGCTCATCGTACCTAAAGTCTCTAAAAGTAGTATGGGAGGTAGAACCTTCAGTTATCAGGCCCCTCTCCTTTGGAATCATCTACCAGTCAGGGTCCGGGAGGCAGACACCCTCTCTACTTTTAAGAGTAGGCTTCAAACTTTCCTTTTTGATAAAGCTTATAGTTAGAGCTGGATCAGGCTTGGACCAGCTCTTAGTTATGCTGCTATAGGCTTAGACTGACACACTGGGATCCTGTCTTTACCTCTCTCTCCTCTCTCTGCCTGTCTCTTACTTTAACTCTTCCTGTCCCATTAAAGTTACTAACCATAGACCTTTCTGGAGTCCCTGAGCTCCCTTGTCTCGTAGGTTCCTCTGGATCTCTGCTGCTGTGGACGTGCCAGACTCCAGCTGCTACAACTACTACTATCCGTCTCCCCACTATCATCTCTCTCTTTCTCTTCATCTCCCTCTATCCCTCTCTCCAACACGGTCTCAGCAGATGTGTGTCTAACATGAGTCTGGTCCTGCTGGAGGTTTCTGCCTGTTAAAGGAAGTTTGTCCTTGCCACTGTAACTTGCTAAATGCTGCAAAGTGCTCTGCTCATGGTGGATTAAGATGAGATCAGACTGAGTCCTGTCTGTAAGATGGGACTGGATCTGATCCGGTCTTGATTTTGGGTCTTTGCTAATAATAGAACATAGAGTCCGGTCTAGACCTGCTCTGTTTGGAAAGAGTCTGAGGAGAAGGTTTGTTGGGATTTGGTGCTATAGAAATAAAGATTGATTGATTGATGTCACTTGAGGCTTTGACGTTGAATGGGTTAGGGTTCGAGGGGTTCTGGCCCTGAACTTGGACACATACTGTTTAGCCTCTATAGCTTAGCAGTGTCATCCCCCAGTTTCACCCTCACATCCACAGACCGTCACCTCTGGCTGCAGGAAACCAGCATGCCAAGCTTTGGACCGACCTCTTCCCGGCTCGTCTTGATTTATAAAGGCTGTGGTTTGGAGGTGTGGTCTCTGCACACCTGCTCAGGTTGATGGACAGGTTGCGTTTGAGAGGATCTCTGGTATCTCTTGCTGTTTATTGATGCAGTTGTCAGTCAGAGAGGAGGGTGGGTGGGTTGTATGGAAGCCCCCCTCCCCCCCGGCGGTGCACCTGTCTGAAGCAGCAGCTGTGGGTGGGCGGGTCTTGGCTGTCAGAGGAACATTCCAGAGGAGAAGTCACCCTGTTAATCCCCTGAGTTTAGACCCCCACAGACCCCCCCCTGCCTCCCCCATCCTCACCCCTCTGCTCTGTCAAAGGTAGACACTGTGAGAATGAGATTAAAGGACGAGTACCCCCCACATACGACCCCCCCCCACAGAGGTTTTAATCCCCCCAAATATTCAGAAAGAAAGAAATTATTGTTACGTCCTGATCGGATCTGCAGCTTCACAGAAGAACCCTGAAGACAGTGAGGACAGTGAAGACAGTGAAGACAGTGAGGACAGTGAAGACAGTGAGGACAGTGAAGACAGTGAAGACAGTGTAAGAAGAAGACACAGAGACACAGAGTCCATCAGAGAGTCGTAACTTGATGTGTTTTATTCGTCTCTGTTGTGATCAGGTTTTTCTCTCTGTATTCTGCTGTCTGCAGAGGGTTAATGAGAACAGCGCCCCCTGTGGACTGCTCCTGTAAAGTAACAGTGACTCTGGTGGAGCACCTTCATGAGTTTGGGGGAGGGGCTTGGTATTTTGGGGGAGGGGCTTGACATTTCTACTTACTCATGGTGTCTCTTGTATGTTGCTTTTTCTTCTTGGTTTCTTTTCCCGCCTCTCTGATTGTAGGCCCCGCCCACATTGTTCTCTCCTGTGTCTGATTGGTGTTACCTGTTATTTCCTCAGACCTGGCTCCAGGTGTGAGTGTGAGTTAATTTGGTGAGGTCAGATAGTTCACTCAGACTTGGATTAAATCCTGAGTGTCAGTATGAGCTGCAGACACCTGAGGCTTTTGTTTGTAGAGATGTGTACATTATTTATCTCAGGTGTCATGGTCGCCGTCACAGCAGCCGTACATTTCTATCACCTCAAACTTTTAAACATCACAGCTTAAGAACAAGTCAGTGTCATATTTGCTGATTTTATCTGTGACCTGTAGACCTGCGATGATAACTTAATCACCTGAAAACTTAACCCCAGTTCAGAAACAAGTCCTTTCCTCCCAGTTTCTCCCCACCTGTGTCCTCAGGTAGCGGACTCACCTGAGCTCTGAGGGTTTAAACCTCTCGTTCCCTCTCATGCTGATTTCTCCGGGAGCCACAGAGCAGCGAGCGGTCCGACCTGTTCCCCCTCTCCCCCCGAAAAAACACACAAACTGACCCACAGACGCTGAATGGATCTCTGTGCTCAGAGTGTGTGAGTGTGTGAGTGTGTGTGTGTGTGTGTGTGTGTGTGTGCTGGTTTTGGATGCTTTCCCTCTTTGGCTCCATCAGGAGAGTGTTTGGATAAAATCTGCTCCTGACACCTGTCCAACAGGTAAATGTGTTTATGAGGCTCTCAGGGGAGCAGAGTCACAGCTGAGAGACTTTGGCTCTGTGTGCGTGTGTGTGTGTGTGTGTGTGTGTGTGTGTGTGTGTGTGTGTGTGTGTGTGTGTGTGTGTGTGTGTGTGTGTGCAGCCTGTAATCTGAACAGATGAGACCTGCTCCCTGAGTTTAAGATCATCCTCAGAGTGTTCACAGGTGATTCAGGAGTACAGAGGAGAGTGAACCTGAAGCTGTGTGTCTCTGTGTTTTATCCATAGACTGTATAAATACGGACGTAGTATCCGTGACGTCACTCATCTGTTTCTGAAGCGCTGTTTTGAGGCCAATCGGCGGCGGCAGCCATATTGCTTCTGTCGAGCGATTGTGACGTAAAGAGGCGGAGTTTGAGCCTCCTAGCCAACAGCTGCAGTGTTCCCGCCTGTCAATCAAGTCAGCTGTGCCTCTCATTGGAAGACTCGTAATCTCAATATCTTTGAAATTGCTGCGCTAGAAAAAAATTCACCCCCCTCACAGTGTGAGCCGATTGAGAAATGATCAATCCAGACTACACTCGTCTTTTGAACCAGACTGTAAACATGTTTATTTCTGCTGTAAAGATCATCTTTTATGAATTGGTGTGTATGTGGTTTCTGGTACTTCTGGAGCCAGCCTCAAGTGGATTCTTGATGAACTGCAGTTTTTAGCACTTCTGCATTGGACTCATATTTTTAGACCGGAGGTTGCCGCTTGGTTTTATCAGTCCCTCTAGGAAGTTGCGATTTCCCAATCGCAACTATCAACGCAAATTCAACCAATCAGCGCGATTTTTTTCACGGCCTTGCAATTTTATACAATCAGCGCAACTTTGACCAATTACCTTAACCTCAGCCCCTGTACGTCATCGGTTTAGTCATCAATTTGACTTCCTTGGAACATAAACGTAAGTCCTCACATGATCGGCACTTTTCAACAACAAAACCCACACGGAGAACGGGTGAAAAGAGGGGACAGACTGACTGACTGACTGTGCCTCTGTCGCTGCGAGGTACATTCAGGGACCGTTGTAAATGTGCAATACAGTCCTTTCATGGCATTTTTCTGTGAATCCAGAGAATCAAAATACAGTCACAGTGGACATCAACTGTAATTTAGCATATTTATTTGCCCCTGAGATGTTATTGGGGGGGGGAAAGCACAAAAAAATTGTGCAAATTTCACCGCATTTTTTTCAAAAAGCTGTCGCAAAATCAGGCTTTTTGGGGCCGCAACAATCACAAAAAAATCCTGTGAAATCCTGGAGGGACTGTTTTATCATGTATATTGTTTACCTTATAGTCCTTATTGTTTATTATTCCCCAGCTGTCTTCCTGATCTTCCGGTTGTGTAAGATGCTTGATTCTGATTGGTCAAAACCCCTTGACTACGGTTATTAACTTTCTCTAACATGAGCAACACCAGAGACTAACTGATCACACGTCATATCAAATAAATCCTCAGAAAAGAGTTCAGACACATTTAGCTTCTGCTTGTTGACGCCATAGACCGTAAAGTGAGGGGAAACCGTTAGTTTTTGTTAGCATCACAGTGGTGGCTACAGACATTTTCATATTGGATCCTGTCCATCAATATGATCAAGGAGCGGAGCCAGTGGTGGAGCCAGGGGGTGGCCAGGGGTGGCCATGGCCACCTCTGAAAACTAATAGGCCACCACTGTGGCCACCCTGAAATTCTTTAACATGATTGGCTATTTGCCATGTCAGAGGCATTACTTATATTCAAATCAGTTATTGTGTTTCAGCGAGCTGCAGAGACAGGAGTTTCTGTGGATTTGAATATTGTTTTTGTTGATGCTTTGACTTTGGACAATCATCTTCATTTGAGTCCTTAAAGAGTTCAGCAGATTTAAATGTTGACACTCTGTCGAGTTACATTTTTAATGTTAACGTTAGAAATCTACAAAAATGTAACATTTGTTAAATTATTTTATAAAAAGAAGTTAAAGTAGATGTGATTATTGGAAGTAACCCTCCTAGGTTTGGGGTAAGCCCCTAATGTTTTCCGTGCCTGGCAACTGTCAGTGCCCCAGTTTGGCCCCCTAATTCCAAACTGTGTGGCTCCGCCCCTGAGTGGAGCAGGTGAGAGAAACTTTAGGTTAGCGATCTCTACAGAGAAACTTAAACCATGAGCGGTGGTGATGATAGCAGCAGGGTTCAAAGTTGTGACATTAGTTTCTTTTTAAAGGTGTGTGAACCACAGAGCTCAGAGAAGAAGGAGAGCTAAATGAGGACAGGTTCATGTTCAATCCACCGACACAGGAAGAGAAGAATCCATCACCATGGAACAATCACTGACGAGGAATCACTGGGACTGTTTTTAAAAACTGTAAACATAAATCATTTTAGATCAATAAAATCATCTTTAATCAATGTTTCTGTGTCTTCAGTTAGTAGCCGGGTAATAGGCGAGTTAATGTGATTATGGGACGTGGAATCCGGTCTTGTGAAGTGTTCCTCTGCAGAAGTTTCTCCGTCTTCCTCTCTGCCTGGAGAAAGTCTTGAAGGAGGTCAGAGGTCGTGGGGCTCTAATCCCGTCCTAATCTCTGTGCTGTGTGTTAAATCCAGAGCATTGGGTGGATTATATCAGGCTGATGTGTTAATCATAACTGAGGCTGAGTGGGTCAGTGTGAGGTCAGAGCTACAGCGCAGTGTGTGTGTGTGAAAATCTGCAGATTAACATAGAACAACGAGCAACCCTGTGACAGACAGGAGCGCACACACACACACACACACACTGATCCAGGTCCATGTGAGCAGAGGGAAATATTACAGGCTGAATAATCTGAGGCAGCTCCTCGTCTTTGACTCACAGAGACACAGAGTTATAAAAGAGATCTTTATTTCTAATAAACCAGAATACATGAGGACATGAGGACATGAGGACATGATGGACATGATGGACATGATGGACATAAGGACATGATGGACATGAGGACATGAGGACATGATGGACGTCTGTAAGATCTAAACATTCGTACGAACTGCTGCTCAGAGGAGATACAGACACAGTTATTTTAACAAACCTCGGAAACATTCAGCTTAAACATGAAAACCTCTCTGAGTTTCCAAACACAGAGCACACATACATTGTATGTGTTAATAATCTGTTTCACGCACACACACACCAGCAGTCTGTTACATACCGCTCCTCTACAAAGTGAATGTACGTTTAAAGTACAAAGTGCAAATACTAAGGTTTCATGATCGCCCGGCGCTGAGGGCGGAGAGAGAGAGAGTCTGTTCAGCCCTGCTTCCTGGATGGACTCTGAGGACGAGATTAAACTCTGTTAGTTTATCAATCACTGTGTTTATTAATAACTTCATAATCAGAGTCAGCTGTAAACGTTTACTCACCAGTTTACTGGGGGAGAAAGCTTCTCCTGGTTTGGGTCCTGAGAGAGAGAGAGAGAGAGAGAGAGAGAGAGAGAGAGAGAGAGAGAGAGAGAGAGAGAGAGAGAGAGAGAGAGAGAGAGAGAGAAAGCAAACATGAAGAGGTGAAGCTCAGATAACGAGTCAGATTCATCTCTAAGATCTGCTTTGAGAGTTCAACACCAGAACCTTCAAATCTACTGATTTAAGAAACAAGGAGACATCACTCTACTCATCTAATCATCCATCCTTCCATCCGTCCATCCATCCATCATTGACTCATCTTCCATCCTTCATCCATCATCAACTTATCCATTCATCCATCCGTCCATCCAACCGTCCACCCATGCATCTATCCATCCATCCATCCATCCATCCATCCATCCATCCATCCATCCATCCATCCATCCATCCATCCATCCATCCATCCATCATTGACTCATCTTCCATCCATTCATCATCATCCATCTTCCATTATGTATCCATCCACCCATCTTCCTTTCATCCATCATCCATTCATCATTGACTCATCTTCCATCCATCCATCCATCCATCCATCCATCCATCCATCCATCCATCCATCCATCCATCCATCCATCCATCCATCATTGACTCATCTTCCATTCATCCTTCTGTCTATCTATCTATCTATCTATCTATCTATCTATCTATCTATCTATCTATCTATCTATCTATCTATCCATCCATCCATCCATCCATCCATCCATCCATCCATCCATCCATCCATCCTTCTGTTCATCCATCTATCTATCCATCCATCCATGCATCCATCATTCCTTCCATCCATCCGTACATCCATCTTCTATTATCCATCCATCATCGATGCATCCATCCCTAATCCATCCAACCATAAAAGTAAATCAATTAATCATCAATCCATCCATCCATCCATCCATCCATCCATCCATCCATCCATCCATCCATCCATCCATCCATGACATTAGCATGATACTGAACTGTGGCTCGGTGTCATTTCTCTTGTTTAGATTGTTGTGAATGTTTGGATTTGAAGTGTTGAAGCTGCTCTTCTGTTTGTTCTCCTAACAGCAATGCACCATGGGACATGAAGTTTATAAATTAAAAGATGTTACAGATGTTTGCTCCAGCAGGATCATCAGGGAGCTGATGTACTGAATAAAGGACCATGGTACCACAGGAGCACAGTGAGGACTCCACACGGAGCAGCAGTGACCAGGTGTGAGCTTTAATGACACGGTGTGGTTTCATACAGGTGTGGACAGCTGAAGCTACAGCTGTGTTAGCTCCAGTTAGCCAGCTGGTTACTGTTAGCTCACCGTCCTCCTTGGTGACCCCGAGGCAGCCCATCAGCTCCTGCAGAGACAGCGCCTTGTCGTTGCTGACGTCGCAGTACTCCACGAACTTCTTCACACACTTCTTGGGTTTTGACTTTTTCCTCAGGAAGCGTTTGAACGGTTTGATCTCCTTCTTCCCGATGTCTCCGCTCGAGTTCTTGTCCAGCTGGCTGAAGTACCAGTGGACCACCCGCTCCTCCAGGGTGTGGCTGGGGTCCGGCTCTGCCATCCTGAACACACAAAGACATAAACATGATCAATTCTTCAGCTGAGGACGACGTCATCACGCCATCACTCCATCACTCCATCATGCTTCTGAGTTAATTTTAGATCCTCGTCTTGTCGCCTCACCTCCCGGCGGATGCTGGATCTGTGACGGCGTGCACCATGTCTGTCGACAGCGCGTCGAGAACGCTCGTCAGGAACTCAGTCTTCTTCGCCCCGGGACAACCTAAACAGAAGGCACAGATACCTGAGAACGAGTCTACAGGTGAGCATTTCCAGGTTTATGTAGAGGAGAGAACAATTATCCTGCAGGTAACAGCACCTGGGAGGAATGCTGCGTCATAGGTGGCCTCATAAATGTTAATGGAGAGACGTCATGTGACAGGCAGCATTTTTTTTACATGAAGGTAACGAGCGTCTGTCAGTGTTTCCTCCCGCTCATAAAGAGCTCACCTGGGGGAGGAACACAATACCTGCCAATCATCCTGATACCTGCCAATCATCCTGAGGACACCGAGTCCTCAGGACTGAAGGGGCGGGGCTTCTGATATCCTCCTGCTCTCGTCACGTGACTGATGACACTGATGCTCGCTCTGTTCTGTACTCCTTGGGGTCTTTGCTGCTGCTCCCCCTGCCAGGACAGGAAACTGCAGTTCCTGGAGCATCCACTAGTTGGGTAAAATAAGGGGCGTGGCCTATTTGTCCTCAGCTCCTCCTCTTTGTCTGTTTAGATTAGCAGGAAGTTATTGCATGGAGTCAGCATTTCCAATATGGCGACCTCCATCTTTGGGCTTCATAACACCTCTTCAGGAACAGACAGGTGAGGTCACTGAGCCTGCAGACAGGTTTATACAGGACACGGTTTAAACAGAGACTATAAAGACTGCACAGAGTTTTTTCCTCTCAGCTCCACAAAAGAAGAAGCTGTAAACAGTTTCAGTTTTTTTATGGCTCAGCCTGCGGCTAAGATTCTCCTCTGCAGGAGATAATAGCACACGTGGCTGCTCTCTGACAGGTGTGACACAAACAGCCTGTGAGTGCTTCACAGGTAGAGAAGCACTGATCAGTCAGCAGTGAAGTTTTATGAGTACATATCTGACCCGGGTATTAATAAACACACCGTGTGTTTACATGAAATCACTCATGATGTGGTTCAATGTAAAGAAACAGAGAGATGTAGACTGCGGTGGCTGGGAAGTGCAAATTTACAAAGGATGAAACACTTTAACAAAGCTGGAGATAAAATTTACTTATTGGAAAACATTTTAACATTTAATGAAACAAAATGACATTAAACACTTTTACCAAAAACATATCTACAAAATCAGAAACACTTTTAAAGAGACGGAACATTTTTACCTGAAACAAATTTATCAACAGCAGATTCTACCAGAAAAGGAACGTACCAAATACAGGAAGTGATCTGGAAGAGAATGGTTTGTTTTGGCGGAGAGAGATGAACTGTCCTGCCAATCAAAAGTCATTTTGATGTGTCCTTTGAAAATAAAAGCCAAACAAAATTTAAATGTGTAAATTTGAAATATCAGCCATTTGGCATTCCAGTTGCTACAGACTCCAGCTGCTACAACTACTACTATCAGTCTCCCCACTATCATCTCTCTCTCTCTCTCTTCATCTCCCTCTCTCCCTCTCTCCAACACGGTAGGTCTCAGCAGATGTGTGTCTAACATGAGTCTGGTCCTGCTGGAGGTTTCTGCCTGTTAAAGGAAGTTTGTCCTTGCCACTGTAACTTGCTAAATGCTGCAAAGTGCTCTGCTCATGGTGGATTAAGATGAGATCAGACTGAGTCCTGTCTGTAAGATGGGACTGGATCTGATCCGGTCTTGATGTTGGGTCTTTGTTGGAAATAATGTACCATTATTAGTCTGAACTATAAAGAGTCAGAGATTTTGTTCATAATCTCTGATTGTAAATATCCAGAATCATCGCTATTTTCTCAAATTTTGTTTGGCTTTTATTTTAAAAGGACACATCAGAATGACCTGCGATTGGCAGGACAATCCGTGTCTCACTTCCTGTATTTGGTACATTCCTTATCCGGTAGAATCCGCCGTAAATTTGCTTCAAGACGGGTAAAAATGTTCTGTCTCTTTAAAAGTTTCTTATTTTGTAAACTTGTTTTCTGAAATGTGAATTTGTCTCCAACTTTGTAAAAGAGTTTTATTCTTTGTAAATTTGCACTTCACAGCCCCTGTGGCAGACGTACACACACACAGAGGTTTATCATCACAATGAATGAATGAATGAATGGATAGATGGATGAATGAAATTAAAGAAAAAGTAAAAACAGTAGGAGGTTTTCCTGTCCTGGCCGTAGAAGCAGTTCCGTCAGAATCACTCTCGTTAAAGAGAATTAATTATCTGCATGCAGTAAGTTATATTTGGCGGTATGGCTCTGTTCTTGGAGCTCCCTGCCTTTCCATGTGCCTACATGGAAGGGCTAAGCCTGAGGTGGGGAGAGCACACCTCCCCTCTCTTTTATGTGCATACATGAAAAGCCAAGGCAGGGGGAGCAGCAGCAAAGACCCCAAGGAGTACAGAACAGAGCGAGCTTCAGTGTCTTCAGTTATATGACGGGAGCAGGGGGATATCAGAAGCCCCGCCCCTTCTTGATTTTGATTGGTTGTGAGGGAGAAGTGAGGCTGATGAGTGAGACAGTGCGGGCGTTTTTGAGCGCTGAAAAGTCTGATATGATTGGTTAGTGTACACAACAGGAGTTGACACACACACACACGCACACATACACACGCGTGCACACAGTTACCCTGCAGATGGCGGCTCCTGTAGTGATCTTTGGGTTTGGTGGGATGAGCTCGGGCGTTCCCGTCACACTTTGGCTGCTCATACCTGAGACAGAGACACACACAGGTGAGAAAACACACACAGGGAAACACACTGAAACACACACATTTATCCAAACATTTATATGGAGTCACACACACACACACGGATTTAAACACAGTCGGGCTGAGGTCATGGTGAAGGATGGAGTCTGTGTTCTGTTATTACTGTTGGGTTTGATCTCAGGGATTAAAGAACAGCTCTGTGGACCACCTCCACACACAGAGAGCGTGGGACACGGGGAGTCTTTGTGGGCCTCCTCAGAGAGACAATGTGTGTGTGTGTGTGTGTGTGAGAATGTGTGTGTGTCCTCTCTGACTCTGCCTGTAGTCCCATTAAGCTGATCCTGTCTGAGGCAAACACTCCTCACTGGTCTGAGCAGGGTGTCGGACACAAACGTTAGATCAATCTTTATTTATACAGCTCCAAATCCCAACAAGTTACAGTGGCAAGGACAAACTTCCTTTTACAGGCAGAAACCTCCAGCAGGACCAGACTCATGTTAGACACACATCTGCTGAGACCGTGTTGGAGAGAGGGATAGAGGGAGATGAAGAGAGAGAGAGAGATGATAGTGGGGAGACGGATAGTAGTAGTTGTAGCAGCTGGAGTCTGGCACGTCCACAGCAGCAGAGATCCAGAGGAACCTACGAGACAAGGGAGCTCAGGGACTCCAGAAAGGTCTATGGTTAGTAACTTTAATGGGACAGGAGGAGTTAAAGTAAGAGACAGGCAGAGAGAGGAGAGAGAGGGAAAGACAGGATCCCAGTGTGTCAGTCTGAGCCTATAGCAGCATAACTAAGAGCTGGTCTGAGGTGTGTGTATATGTGTGTGGTCAGTCTCACCTGGTGGAGGTCCCAGGTATGGGCCGGCCCGTGTCGACCAGCACACACCAGCAGTAGCCGGTGGAGGGGTGACACTGCACGGGTCGATACAGGCCGCCGTGAGAACAATCGGGGATGAACACGGCGTCGTTCTTGTGCTGCCGAGCTTCCTCCTGAGCCGACTGCTGCTCCTGGTCACATGACGAGGCTGAGGGAGGGGTCAGAGGTCACACGGGGGGCAGAAACACACACACACACACCCCAGGGTGAATTTTAATTTGACTGTAATGTTTTTAGTGTGTGTTTGTGTGTCTGTAAACCGTGGTTTGGCGTCGCTCTGCTGTACTCCTCCTAAACACTAGGGGGCAGTGTGATGTCTATCCTCATCAGATATTCATCAGGGTCTGAGTCTTATTCTCAAACAGGGAGTTGGTTTCAAAATCAAAGCCTTCACCTCCCTCTCTCCCTCTCTCCCTCTCTCCCTCTCTCCGTGCTCCTCGCCTCAGTCTAAGTCGCTGCAGGGGATTGTGGGTAATCTGGCCTTTGTTTATTTTCATCAGGGAAGTTTTAACCACACAAAGAGAGCGAATGAAACGCCTCTTCGCCTTCCCGCTCTGCTCCACTTCCTCCGTATGGACGACCACACGCTAATCTGAACCATCAGCCTGCATTCTCCGGCTGTTATTGGTTTAAATTACCATAATGGGATTCTCACACACACACATACACACACACACACACACACACACACACACACACACACACACACACACACACACACAGATTTTCTCACAGAGCGGCTGATGAGTGTAAGAAGATAAACAGAGGTGGTGTGTTTGTTCTGTGTGGATGTTTACAGATTTAATGACGACTGACGAGTTTCTGTTTCAGACCCGGAGAGAGAGAGAGAGAGAGAGAGAGAGACAGACTCTCTCTCTCTCTCTCTCTCTCTCTCTCTCTCTCTCTCTCTCTCTCTCTCTCTCTGTCTCTCTCTCTGAAACAAAGACTGGGACACTCACATGGAGTTCTGGTTCTGTTGTTCTGGCGACTGCGGACCTGCTCCGTCCACAGGGTCGGGTACTGAGAGGTGATGTCTGACAGGAAACACAGAGACGTCTATCAGCTTCATCAACATCTTCACAGAGATCACTGACATGACATACCCTGTGAAATATGACCTGCGTTGTGTTGTATGTCAGGGTTCATTCATGTTGTTTAAGTTCTCTCTCTGTCCTCTGTTTGTCAGTCACATGATCAACACTCCGGTCTCAGTGAGGGAATAGGATGACTCGTTTAAATCTCAGTGAAGATTAAGAAACTGTGACTCACCCTCTTCATCAGCACCCGCCGTGTCCACCACCAGACCCGTCTCATCTGCATTCAGAATGGAGAAGATTTGACAGGAGACTACAATTACCAGAGTTAGCTCGACACCTGAACGCAACACTAGGAGGGAGATTTGCACGTTGCCCGACAGAGGAGAGGAGAGGGAAAAGAGGAAGAGGAGAGGAGAGAAGAGAGAAGAGAGAGACTAGAGGAAGGGGAGAGGAGGAGAGGATGAGAAGAGAGAGAAGAGAAGGGGATGGGGAAGAGTAGACGTGAGAGATGACAGGAAGAGGGAACTGAGGGAGAGGAGAGGGAGAGGAGAGAGAGATGAGAGCAGAAGAAAGAGGAGAGGAAGAGTGAGGTGAAAGGAGACGTGGAGAGTGGAGAAGAAGAGAGTTTAGTGGTTTAGTTCCCCGTGGTGTCTATGTGTAGAGAATCAGACTGATGATGATGATGATGAGGATGAGGATGAGGATGAGGAGGATGAAGGCTGAGGTGAAACCTTGTCTGAAGGTGAGACTCACCTCAGACATCTTCAACAGTACACTCTGTGTGTGTGTGTGTGTGTGTGTGTGTGTGTGTGTGTGTGTGTGTGTGTGTGTGTGTGTGTGTGTGTGTGTGTGTGTGTATGGTAAAGCTGTTTAAAAACAGTTTTATGATGTGGATTTCTGATGAACCACTAATGACCGTCTTTACTCTGCGGCCTCTGACACGACGCTCGCACCTCTTTAAGGGTCTGCCAGGAAACAAGCACATACACACACTCACTCACACACAGACACACACACACACACATATGAATTTCCCTCTGTGGTCGCCCTGCAGTACTTTAACAGCTGTGTGTCCGTGGTTAGCTGAAGATGACTCCATGGTGAGTGAATGTGTTCCACAGATCAGCTACATTATTATTATTATTATTAATAATAATAATAATAATAATAATAATGTTTGTATAATTATTGATTTATTATTATTATTATTATTATTGTTGATTTATTATTTCTATTATTATTATTATAAATGTTGTATTATTAATTATATATTATTACTATATGTATTGTTATTATTATTGTTATTTTTATTATTGATGTATTATTATTATTATTCTATTTGTATTAATAATAATAATAATTGCATTATTATTTATTTTATTTATTTTATTTATTTTATTTATTTTATTTATTTTTATCATTTTATTATTTTGTTATTATTAGGAGTGTCACTATTATTATTGTTATTATTGATGTATGATCATTATCATCAATATTATTATTTATTATTATTTATTATATTTTTTGAATTATTGATTCACTATAATTTCTATAATTATTGATTTATTAGAATAATAATATTATTTATCTTTTTTTTATTATTGCTATTATTAAAGCACATTATTATTATTTATATTTAAATATTTTAATCACAGTCATTTAATAGCTGAGGAATTTAAATATCTCAGCTTAAACTCCACAAATTAGTTTATCCTGCTTTAACCAACATGTTTATCACCCAACCACACACACACACACACACACACACATCCACACCCAACCACTAACACACCCACCCACACACACACACACACCACATGTAGACAAACTGCCTCTTAGATGTTGTTTCCACGCACACACACACACACACACACACACACACACATAAGGAGTCAATCTAAGTCAAACCAAAGCAAACTTTCTGTGAGAGAAATCCCCTCAGCACCATGTGACCCACACATGACATCACTTCCTGTATGATACCTGAGTGTTCACCTACAGGTTAGAGGCTGAGAGAGAACGCTGTGAGAGGAGGAAGAAGGTGATGAGGATGAAGGTCACATGTTTGATGACAGGTGAGTTTCAGGTGAGTCTAAATCAGCCTGCAGACTGCTTACTCTAGGACTGAATATAAGACACACACACGCACACACACACACATGCACACGCACACAGAAACAATGCACATGTGAATGCATGCAGAGTTTTTCACACGTGCATTGTAAAGGCTCACCTGATTTACCTGGCTCTCTGGTCGTTGCTCTCTCCTGTTTAGATCCTGAAACATCAGAACGTTCAGATTCATTCATTTTAACAACACACACACTTTTTAACACACACACTTTTTAACACACATACACACACATGCTGAAATCAGTCATTTGATTCTGTGTCCCACCTTGGCATCGAGGCTTCTTATTGGCCACAGCGGAGCCACTGATTGGTCGTCCGTTCGGGGTGACACACCAGCAGTAACCTGTGTAGCTGTGACACTGAACCTGAGGTCAGATCAGCAGGTGAACACGGTGTGAGACAAACATCAGACCGGAGGAGGACAGACCTAACATTTATCTCATCCTGCATGTTTCCTCACCTCGCTGTACGTGCCGTCCGGGTTACAGACGGGGACAAACACCTGAGGGAACAGCTTCTTGGCCTGCTGCTCCGTGTACTTCTTCTCTGCTACACATCTGGACGTGTCTGAGGAGGACGCACAAAGCAACACGATCACTGCACACTCACACTGAGGGTCTGAAGGAGGACAGGAAAAATGCAGCACAGACGAGTCCCACAGGGGAAACAATTCAGGACATTTGGGGCGCGGCTGGGGAATCAAACCAGCACCCGTCCTGCTCACGGACACGTGGTGAAGACATTAAAGACGTTAAAGACGTGATCCTGCAGAACATTCCAGACAGAAAAGGGCTGATTCTGAAGGAAAACTGACCATCCCGACATCTCTGTTAAAGTCCTCAGGTCAGACCCAGCCTCAGATCCAGTCCACAACCAAGTGTGTGTCTGAAACGTTCATCTGTGTGCAGCTCACAAGTGTGTGTGTGTTATGGTGTGTGTGTGTGTGTGTGTGAGCGAGCCTGAATTCATCCTTTATGACCACAACCACCAGCTCCAGCTGTGCAAACTCTCAGAACATGAAGGGACGGTCCGTACCGTGTGTGTGTGTGTGTGTGTGTGTGTGTGTGTGTGTGTGTGTGTGTGTGTGTGTGTCATTAGACATCATTGGATGTTCTGGACATGAAGGAAACTCTTAATTTAGCTCCGGTGGAAATCCTTTGTCGTCGTCCTCCGAGGCTCCGAGCAGAAAAATGGAAAATCTGAGAATGACTCATCTTCATTAGAGACAGAAAACAAACGGAGAGCTGTCCCACCAACTCCAACCACAAACACGTCTCTGTGTCACTGAACCTCTGCTACAAGTTATGACAACATGAACCAATTCAGAGAGAGAGAAAGAGAGAGGTAAAGACAGTAGAGTGTCTCTCACTGCACTACGACTAAATGAACGTCATGTTTAAGAAGGACATATAGCTGTGAACGACTCGTGTCCCCAGCCTGCACTACAGTGGAGGCCAACATGATCAGCCCCCCAGGAACTATGGAACATGTTCCTTAAATTCTGCCCAATGTTTGCATCATTGACTAGGGATGCACCGATCCTACTTTTTAGGTCCTGATATCCATACCTGGGCTTTGGTATCTGCTGATACCGATACTAGCCGATCCGATCCTGGTATTGATTTAACAATCTCTATTCCTTAATGTGAGGATAGAATCATGTTTTGGCAACTTTAGGCTTTTCTGTCTTGATGGTGAACTGTACCTGGGTTCCAAGTACTAAACCAGAGGCTGGAATCCCTTAAATTCAAGGATCTGGAACAATTAAATCCAATAACCTGTCTGTTTTTTCACACTTTGAATACATTAATAGAAGGTTTCTTGCTTCTTTGCAGTCGGCTACAGCTGACATGAACTTCTTCCTTTGGGCTTCCATTATATTTTTCATCCGTGGAAACATTAGCGCTGCACATGTTGCAAGTTTCCGGCGGAGTTGTTAGCAAAAGAAGCGTGACATGCAGCTAAACTGCAGAGTCTCTGTAGTTATCCTCCATCATGCTCCACCGGGCAAAACAGCACAGACTGGGCGGTGCTGATGACGTAGGAGACGCACATGGCTGTTGTAAACACAGAAAAGCATAGAACTGAGATGAATAGATCTTACATGTGGATCGGCACTATGTATCGGCCCTTTGTCACCGATATCCGATCTAGCTTTTTTAGTCCGATCTAGGCGATATCCGATACCGGGAAAGTCTTAAATGGTTTGGTTGCTTCATTGTGGATGTTCCTTATTTTACAAAACAAAAATCCTTATTTACTTTGTGCATTGCCTTTACACTGCTTGGCAGTACCTGCACCCAAATGGACTTGAAGCACTTTGTTCCTCTTACTGATCTTGTTTCCTCTTGTCTATGTAGATCTTTGCTTGTGTTGTTCTCGTTCTCGTATGTACGTCCCTTTGGATAAAAGCGTCTGCTAAATGACATTGTAACATTGTAAGGATCGGTTCGGTGCATCCCTATTATTGATACAACTTAATTTAATCACACATTCACCGTAGTAGCTTCGGTACATTTTGGAATGTTAAATACATTTTTAGTTTTGCTTTATTTCAAATAAAGTGAAAAATGGGGTCGTCAAAAATATTAGCCCCCATGTGAATTTTTGCTTTTAAGGCTAGGGTTGGTAGTCACGGAAAACTAGCATGAATTTGAATGTAGCATTTCCTCAGCACTCTGTCTAACCCCTCCCCCTCTCCACTTGGAGCTCCTCCCACTCAATGCATGATCGCCGCTCAGCTCATCGTTTGTGTTTTGCACTACGTCTAACTCTTGTCTCACTCAGCGGTAAGAAAACACCAAAACATTCTCATAGTGAAAGTGAAAAACACAAACAAACATGAAATGTACGCTTTGCATGAGGCGGGCAGAGCGGCAGGACGGGATCTGATTGGTTCATCATTTGGGTCCTGATGGCAGGGATTGGTTGGTGTTTTCCCAGGTTTACTCCGGCTGTAGATAGCAGCTTTTTTTTTACCTCTTTTTTAAGAACACATTATGTATTGATTACCATCAGGGCATAAAGATCATTTCAACCAGTATAACAAAAAGTGGATCTAAATCTGATTCCCAACCCCAGCTTTAAAACACACCTGTGCAGTCAGCTGGTTTCCTAACAACACCTGAGCATCCAATCAGCATTGAGATTTACTTGAGGGACTTCAAACAGGAGAGAGACTACTCTTGCTAACCATGCCAGAGACAATGGAAAGCAGTCTTGAGCTCAGAAAGAAGATGATGGAGGCTCATAATAAGGAGGAAGGCTATACTGTCATGTCCAGGTGTTTTACAGTGTCTGGAACAGCTGTACGTTGCATCATTGCAAAGTACAAGGAGACAAATTCCATAAGAAACACACCGAGGTGTGGTAGAAAGTGCAATATTTCAAGAACTGTGGAGAGGAAAATAGTCGAAGATGTCAACAAGAAGCCCGGGACATCTGCCGGGATGATTGTTGCTGACCTGACCTCCTCTGAAGTTGATGTGAAGGAACACAGTTGTGAGGGATCTTCATCATAGTGGGCTTCAGGACCATCGTCCCAGAAGAACCACTTTACTCAAAGAGTGGCATCAGAGCCAGACTGAGGTTCAACATTGTGCTTTATGTTGTCTGCATTGTGTCCTCTGTCTTCTGTCTTCTATATTTCTTAAGCCTGCTTTGTTTTTATTTCTTCTGGTTGTCAGTCCGTCCTTTGACTCGTCTCTCCTTGGTTTTCGAGTCTCATTTCAGTATTTTTGTTTTGCATCCTGGCGCGTTAGACTCTTTGAGACTTCGTTATTGATGCTTCGATTAGCTTCTCAAGGACTTTTGTCTCTTTTTTCAGCTTCCTTGCTGGAAGTCTATTTTTCTGAATCACAGCATCCTCGTCCAGATGTCCTTTTCAAAACATTGTCATGGAGACCCAGCGTGGGACAAAATGGAGGGACGATTTTTCCACCAGCTGAGAATCCTTTGTAGCAAACAGTCACTGCATTAAAGAGCTCATATTCTAATGTGTGAGAAAAAGTGATTGTCCACAGTGAGCAGAGACATGAAGCAGCAGAGTGAGAATAAAACTGCTCTCTGTAGTTAGTCAGTGTGTGTGTGTGTGTGTGTGTGTGTATGTGTGTGTGTGAAGGGGGGCTGCCCGACCTCCTTTTAGCTTTTCATCTGCAGATGTTTTGTGTGATCTTCATGAAGCCATTCAGCCTTTTCAACATGTTTCATTCAGGCACACTCGACTCTGCATGAAAGTCTCATTTCAGCCACTTCAAACCAAACCACTGAGATACTGCTCCCATTCATCTGTTCCTGATCTCTGTTTCAACACTCACAGATATTAGCATTCAGTGAGTGTCATCACACAACAGCATACATTCCCTTCTCTGCTACAAACTTCTTAAAAACCAGCATCTCTCTCTCTCTCACTCTGTCAGCCTCGCTCGCCCTCACAGGTTCAGTTATTCTGAATGGTCTGACCCCACAGGTGTTCTCTGTGACCCCCCCCCCCCCCCTACAGGGCACTCTGAAGCTTGACCTTTGACCTAACCTTTGCAGGGCCCTCTGATGACCTCCAGCTGGGGGTCGCGACACTTTGCTCGCAGGAACTCGCAGCGTGATGAGAAAGTTCGTCCATCTGAGGCGCAGAGAGGTTTACGAGGAGCCCCGGTGCAGTCCGTGTTACACTCCTTATCCTGGTCCACACGCAGAAACTGCAGAGAGAGGGAGGGGAAAATATCATTATTACCATCATTATTAAGACATTTAATCTATCACAGTTATTAAATATGACTGTTCTGCTTGTTGACACCACAGACGTGTTTGTATCTTAGGTTAGAAGCCGGGTAATAAGTGGGATGATGTATGGTTTGCAGGTAGTTCCACACAAACAACAAACAGTCCAACACACACACACACACAGGACTTCAGTGTGCAGCCATGTTTGTCT
>NC_048275.1:4300301-4312801 GCF_009762535.1 Notolabrus celidotus
CTGATGAAGTCTTTTTAACCAACCAGCACACAAATCAAATCCTATTACCCCCCTCCGCTGTTGCATTATGGGAGTGAATGGGACATGGAGGGGGCACATTGTGGGCTGATGAGGGCCTTCTGGACTGAGGGGCCCCCACTCCCAGCACCCAGAGGGGCCCCTCACACGGCAGCCCCTCGGGGTCAATGGGGGCCCTGCTGAGAGCCAAGTGGATGTGTTAAACAACGCGGCGGGAGTTTCCTGCGCTGACGCTCTGAGGAGGAGGATCATCAGTCTGCAGAGAGGTGGAAGGAAGAAAGTGACAGCTTCACCTGCTGCTGACTCTATCAGAGGAACAAAAACACTCTGATGTGTGAAAGATGTGAAGGGGGGGAGGATCATGTGACGACAAATACCCTCTGTGGGCAGCTGCACAGATTGATGAAAGTGGGGGGTGCAATAGAGCCTGTAATTTATGTTACGTCTGCCCTGAAGGATCAAAAAGGCAGAACGATGATCCTCTACCTCTCGCACTGTTTTTAAACTTTCATAAGTCTCATTATTTAAATATTCACGGACTGTGACCTGAGGTTATCCTCCTCTCTCCGTCAAACAGGAAAACACTCACACACTCTCTTTGGCTCCTTTTTAAGACTCATCAGGTAGAAAAGATCTGACTCTTCACCTGCAGGGGAAAGTCTTCTGTTTGTTTCTCTTTCATCAGACACTAAGCTTCCTCACCTGCATCATCAACACAAACACACACACACACACAGACACACACAGACACACACACACACACACACACACACACACACACACACACACACACACACACACACACACAACCTGCAGAGTGTATGCAGTGTGTCTGCAGAGTGTATGCAGTGTATATGCAGTGTATATGCAGTGTGTCTACAGTGTGTCTACAGTGTGTCTCCAGTGTGTCTGCAGTGTGTCTGCAGTGTGTCTCCAGTGTGTCTCCAGTGTGTCTCCAGTGTGTCTACAGTGTGTCTCCAGTGTGTCTGCAGTGTGTCTGCAGAGTGTATGCAGTGCATATGCAGTGTGTCTGCAGTGTGTCTACAGTGTGTCCTCAGTGTGTATGCAGTGTGTCTGCAGAGTGTATGCAGTGCATATGCAGTGTGTATGCAGTGTGTCTGCAGAGTGTATGCAGTGCATATGCAGTGTGTATGCAGTGTGTCTGCAGAGTGTATGCAGTGCATATGCAGTGTGTCTACAGTGTCTACAGTGTGTCCTCAGTGTGTCTGCAGTGTGTCTGCAGTGTGTCTACAGTGTGTCTGTACACTTTCTGTAGTGTGTCTGCAGTGTGTCTACAGTGTGTCTGTACACTTTCTGCAGTGTGTCTGCAGTGTGTCTACAGTGTGTCTGTACACTTTCTGCAGTGTCTACAGTGTGTCTGTTCACTTTCTGCAGTGTCTACAGTGTGTCTGTACACTTTCTGTAGTGTGTCTGCAGTGTGTCTACAGTGTGTCTGTACACTTTCTGCAGTGTGTCTAAAGTGTGTCTACAGTGTGTCTGTACACTTTCTGCAGTGTCTACAGTGTGTCTGTTCACTTTCTGCAGTGTGTCTGCAGTGGCTACAGTGTGTCCGTACACTTTCTGCAGTGTGTCTAAAGTGTGTTTGCATTGTGTTTGCAGTCTCAGTACAGTGTCAGCAGTGTGTCTGCAGTGTGTTTGCATTGTGTCTGCAGTGTGTCAGTACAGTGTCAGTAGTCTGTCTGCAGTGTCTGCATTGTGTCCTCAGTGTGTCCTCAGTGTGTCTGCAGTGTGTCAGTACAGTGTCTGCAGTGTGTCTGCAGTGTGTCAGTACACTCTCTGCAGTGTGCCTGTATTTTGTCAGTAGTGTTGTAGTAGACTGTACGTGTCTGCATGTGTTTTATATCTGTTTATGGTTTCTTTGTTCTGTGCCTGTTGTGTTTATAGTTTGTTTATTGTTGTGTTGTGTTGTGTTTACTTTGTTTAGCAGAGTGTATGTACAGTGTGTTATATTGTGTGAGTTTATTTATTTTCTGCAGTTGTTGGTTTAACTGGAGTGAACAGGACAAAAAGAAGAGCAGGCAGTTTCAGATCTGGAAACCTTTAGGTGCTGCCAACTGACAGTCTGATCAGAGAGTCTGAAAACCTTTTCAACGGAAACTTCTCAACCATGAGATTTTAATTCAGTCTGAAGATCAGCCTGAATAAAGCAGATATAAAACATGTTCACACTGAGGCACATGACCGTCAGCACCATAATGATGTCTTCATGGATAATCACTTAAACCTGTATGTCTGATTTAAAACTTTCAAAAAGAGACTTAAAGCTGCTGTGATGAGCTCTCTGCTTGTGTTGATGTTGGCGCCCCCAGTGGATAAAGATGTATGTTTTTTTGCTGATCTTATCTTGTAAACACCAAGTTATTATTTTCTGACAGAAAAGTTTCATCCTGCTTTTTGCTAACAGCCAGATGTGCCACTCATGGTGAGCATCAGCTGTTTCTTCAGCATCACTAATCTGTTCTGACAACAACAGACCTCAGACAATTAGGATTACAACAGATAAAGATCTGTGGATCCATATGAAACACACTCTGGAGGATCTGTGGATCTACATGAAACACACTCTGGAGGATCTGTGGATCCATATGAAACACACTCTGGAGGATCTGTGGATCCATATGAAACACTCTCTGGAGGATCTGTGGATCTATATGAAACACACTCTGGAGGATCTGTGGATCCATATGAAACACACTCTGGAGGATCTGTGGATCCATATGAAACACACTCTGGAGGATCTGTGGATCCATATGAAACACACTCTGGAGGATCTGTGGATCCATATGAGACACACTCTGGAGGATCTGTGGATTTATCTGAGACCCTCCTGAGGATCTGTGGATCTATATGAAACACACTCTGGAGATCTGTGGATCTGTATGAAACACACTCTGGAGATCTGTGGATCCATATGAAACACCATCTGGAGATCTGAGGATCCATATGAAACACACTCTGGAGATCTGAGGATCCATATGAAACACACTCTGGAGATCTGTGGATCTGTATGAAACACACTCTGGAGGTCTGAGGATCCATATGAAACACACTCTGGAGATCTGTGGATCTGTATGAAACACACTCTGGAGGTCTGAGGATCCATATGAAACACACTCTGGAGATCTGTGGATCTATATGAAACACATTCTGGAGATCTGTGGATCTATATGAAACACACTCTAGAGATCTGTGGATCTATATGAAAATCACTCTGGGGATCTGTTGAACTACATGAAACACACTCTGGAGGATCTCTGGATCTATCTGAGACCCTACTGAGGATCTCTGGATCTATCTGAGAACCTACTGAGGATCTCTGGATCTATCTGAGACCCTCCTGAGGATCTGTGGATCTATCTGAGACACTCTGGATGATCTGTGGATCTATCTGAGACACTCTGGAGGATCTGTGGATCTATCTGAGACACACTGGAGGATCTGTGGATCTATCTGAGACACACTGGAGGATCTGTGGATCTATCTGAGTCACTCTGGAGGATCTGTGGATCTATCTGAGTCACTCTGGAGGATCTGTGGATCTATCTGAGACACTCTGGAGGATCTGTGGATCTATATGAAACACACTCTGGAGGATCTGTGGATCTATCTGAGTCACTCTGGAGGATCTGTGGATCTATCTGAGTCACTCTGGAGGATCTGTGGATCCATAGATCTACTCACCGTGAGAGCAGAGAACTTCTGAGCTCGTGCAGCGCACAGCAGACAGAGGAGCAGCAGCGGCCGGACGCGCATCCTGACGCAGCGTGGATAAACTCTCCAAATTACGCACGATCCAAAATTCACTCCGAGTTTCTTTTAACACCGACCCTCTGAGTCTGAGGATGCAAAGAGGACTGAAAGAAAATCCACAACAGTCCCTGAAGAAGAAGTCCGAGGAGGAGGAGAGGTGTGCGCTGGACTCTTTACTCCGTCTGTTCGCTTTCTTCACACGAACTGTGACTCTGACCTCCTCTCTCTCTCTCTCTCTCTCTCTCTCTCTCTCTCTCTCTCTCTCTCTCTCTCTCACTCTCTCTCTCTCTCTCTGATCGGATGCAGCCTGTTCCTCAGCCGGAGGGGAGAGAGGGACTCCGTCTGCTGCTAGAAGGAAACACGTCAGGGATTCTTTTCTTTCACCTTTTCTTCTCTCCTCCTCCTCCTCCTTCAAAATCCCAACAAAGAGTCCCCCTTTCCTCTTTCTCTCCTTTCTTTCTTTTCTTTCTTTACAGACGTTTCTGCTGATGTTTGACTGTTGGAGGGAGGAGAGTCTGACTGCTGCTGGAGTCTGCACTCAGTATACACCCCCTTAATATAACACAAACACACACACACACACACACACACACACACACACACACAGAGAGAGAGAGAGAGAGAGAGAGAGAGAGAGAGAGAGAGAGAGAGAGAGATATTTTGTTTTGAAGTGAAATAAATAAAAATATGTTACAAAGGAGTCACACAGAGTTTCTCGCAGTAAAGATGAGGATTCTAAATAATAATACTTAAAATCAATAATTCATAACTTCACTCCTCACTGTGACTGATTTGAATCCCAGGTTCACCTGAGCAGTCTCAATGGGAAAGACTGATCCTGCTGATCTGAAGGGATGTAATGCTGACCCTCTGAGTCCCTGTTGGAGAGGCTGCAGCTCTAGCTCCACCTAGTGGTGAAAATTCGCCACTGTCTGCTGTGTGAACGCTTTGGATGTTTGCTTGTTTGTCTGATCATTGTTGTCTGAATCTCTGTTTCTGTGCTGCTGCCTGTCTCAGTCAGGACACTCTGTAAAACAAATAATGTAATAAATACATTTATTTAAATTTTAAATATTATGAGAATACATAAACGTATTGAAAGATTAAATAAAATTCATTAGTCCGAATCAGTGATACTGTAGTTTGTGAGATCAGGCCTTTGAGTTGTACTGTTATATGAAAATTGAATGTCTATGTGGATGCTTTTTTGAGATCTTGTTTTCCTTAATAAACATATTGAAACACAAAGATTAAATAATATGATGTAATACATTAATGTATTTCAATTTAAATAAATATCAGAATAAATAAATGCAGTAAAAGATTAAATAGAATAATGTAATACATACATGAATTTAAAGGGTTAGACACAATCATGTATTTAAATATTAAATAAAATAATGTAATAAATATATGTATTTAAAGGTTTAATTAGAAATAAAGTAATAGATACATGTATTTAAAGGTTTTAAAAAATAACAGAAAAATGAAAGTATTTAAATTAAAAACAAAGTTAAAGAAAATCATGTTAAATAAGTGTATTTAAAGCTTGAACAACTTTGTAATATATAAATGTGTTAAAATGTTAAATAAAATAAAATAAAAAATGTTTTAAGGGTAAAATGAATAACGAAATAAATGCATGTATTTTAAGGTTTCATAAAATAATGTAATAAATAAAAATATTTGAAGGATAAATAATAATTGGTTCAACAAACTTTTCGTTAATAAATAAATACGATTGATTGATTGATTGATTGTGATTGATTGATTGATTGATTGATTGATTGATTGATTGATTGATTGATTGATTGATTGATTGATTGAAGTGTTGAGATGATTCTTGTCTCGCAGTAAAGAGTCAGTGTTCCTCTGGACTCAGTGTCATCCTGAGGGAACATCCGGCCTGAGGGTGGCGCTAATAAAGAAACCCTCCTGCTGAGTTTCCTACAGGCCGACCAAAACCAACGAAGAAGAAAATTCTTCCTTCCGTTTCCGGTGTTCTGTTCAGCGCGAGCTGCGTGGTTTAGCTTCCTGAGCTAACAGAGAACCCGTTCAGCTTCACACAGCAGAGCTCCTTCATCTTCATCTTCATCATGTCGTACCAGGAAGAAGAGACAGAGGTGAGTTTATAATCTCAGATTATATAATCTCTGTCTCTGAATTAAAGATTACAGCTAGCAGGCTGTTAGCCTGAGAGCTGTTAGCTACCGGCTCAAACAGCATCAGTCAGCTAATGCTGCTAGCTTGATGTTAGCTTGGTGATGATAACTGTTGATGTATGTGTGAGGTAAACACACCTGTGTGAGCTCCATGTGTGTATTCAGGTGTAGATCTGTGTGTGTGAAGCTGATATGTTATCATAAGGAGATGTTTATATCTGTGTGACAGCTGTTAGCTTAGCATCAGTAACAGAACCTCTCACTCTGCTTTGTTTCAGCAATACGATCCCTACACCTACCCCAACGACTACGACCTGCACACAGGTGAGTGTGAACACCTCAGTGTGACGTCATGTGTGTTTGTACCTGTGAGTTTGAGTACCTGGGTGATGACCTCCTCACATCAGCAGCATTGTATTGTGGGAGAGTCCAGATTAGATGATCTAAGGTAAGGTATCCAGGTAATCCACAGGTAAAGGTGAGAGGGAAATGTTGAGATTGAAACACAACTTTGATTCAGTTTATGATGAGCTGAGATTAAAGCTGGGGTTGGTAATCAGATTTAGATATACTGTTTGTCATACTGGTTAAAATGATCTTTATGTCCTGATGGTAATCAATACATAATGTGTTCTTAAAAAAGAGTGAAAAAAGCTGCTATCTACAGCCGGAGTAAACCTGGGAAAACACCAACCAATCCCTGCCATCAGGAGCCAAAATATGAAACCAATCACATCCCTTCCTGCCGTTCTGCCCGCCTCCTGCGCGTACATTTCCCCAGCATGCACTCCCTGTCCCCTGCCTCTCTTTACTGCCGCTCTCGCTCGACCTCGGGCCTGTCCCCTCTGACCCGATGAGGACTGTAGTCCGGATCAGAGTCTAAAAAGTTCTCACCACGGGGGCTCTGACAAGCAAAATAATTAATGACATTTAGTAAGTCCTACAGGAAATGTATATGTATTGTAGTGTCCGCCCGGTCTTTAATAACCGGTCACTGTCGGCCGTGATCACGCCAATCAACAAAGCAACAATCAATGTTTGAATGAATGAAAAACATCTCCTGCTTGTCAGCGGCGCTCGTGCATGTGAGCGGGGGCGTCCTTTTGAAAGAATGGAGTCCTGAGTCCTGAGGAAATGCTACATTCAAATTCATGCTAGTTTTCTGTGACTACCAACCCTAGCTTAAGAGAGAAACATGGAAGGCTGAAACAAAAATACTTTATTGATTTAAAGAAGACCAAACTCTGGACTGAGAGAGCTGACAGATGTGTGATGTGACTCCTCCCCCCTCAGGTGACCCTAAAGCCGACCTGGCCTACGAGCGCCAGTATGAGCAGCAGACCTATCACGTGATCCCGGAGGTGATCAAGAACTTCCTGCAGTACTTCCACAAAACCACCTCGGACTTGATCGACCAGAAAGTCTACGAGCTGCAGTCCAACCGCGTGTCGAGCGAGAGCATCGAGCAGAAGATCTACGAGATCCAGGACGTGTACGAGAACAGGTGAGCGGGGCGTCGTCCTCACAGAGACCACATGTCTGAGCATCTTTTATCTCCCTTCCCTCAAACATCACATCTGTGAAACAAAACAAGCTCTCACTCTGACTTCTTCTTCTGCAGCTGGAATAAACTGACGGATCGGTTCTTTAAGACGTCACCGTGGCCCGAGGCAGAGGCCATCTCATCGCTGGTGGGAAATGGTGAGGAAACACTCTCAGTATCTCTGAGGTCAGCTGATACAGGTTAACTTTACACACCTGCCAGTCTGCACTCTGTGACCTGTGTGTGTGTGTGCTCCCTGCAGATGCCGTGTTCCTCATCCTCTATAAGGAGCTGTATTACAGACACATCTACGCCAAAGTCAGCGTGAGTACCTGCTCCACCTGGGTCGCCTGTGTTGTGGTGTAAAGCCTTGATGATGTGTGTGAAGCGTGTGTGTGTTTGGTCTTCAGGGCGGACCCACTCTGGATCAGAGGTTCGAGTCGTACTACAACTACTGCAACCTCTTCAACTACATCCTGAGTGAGTACACTGATCTGTACGTGTCTGAACGTCCCGAGGAATTAAAGACTCTAATCACATCGTTTCACCTTCTACAGACGCTGATGGCCCCGCCCCCCTGGAGCTCCCTAACCAATGGCTGTGGGACATCATCGATGAGTTCATCTACCAGGTAAAGCATCCTGTGATTCACCCGTTTAATACGAACAGATTCATGTTGTAACTCAGAGACGTTGACTGTGTGTGTCTGCTCTCCACAGTTTCAGTCGTTCAGTCAGTATCGCTGCAAAACGGCCAAAAAGTCTGAGGAGGAGATCGAGTTTCTGAGGAACAACCCGAAGATCTGGAACGTCCACAGCGTCCTGAACGTGCTGCACTCGCTGGTCGACAAGAGCAACATCAACCGCCAGCTGGAGGTGTACACCAGCGGGGGTGAGGAGGAGGTTTCTGTGAAGGAGAGATCTGTAGACGCTGAATTCATGTGCACAGGTTGTGTTTACTCCTCATGCTCATGTGTTGTTGTTGTTGTTTGTTGTAGGAGACCCAGAGAGCGTGGCGGGAGAGTACGGTCGTCACTCTCTGTATAAGATGTTGGGATATTTCAGTCTGGTGGGTCTGCTCAGGCTGCACTCTCTGCTCGGGGATTATTATCAGGCCATCAAAGTCCTGGAGAACATCGAGCTCAACAAGAAGGTGAAACAGCATCCACACACACACACACACACACACACACACACACACTAGACACACACCCTCTCTCTCTCTTTACTTTGTCATAAGTTGAACCTTTTCATTGTAAATATATATTTTCTGACTTTTATCCCTGGGAGGGTTGGCGGACTCAAACAACGATTCTGACGTGATTTGCAAAGTATTTAAAATATCTTTTGAACTTTGGATTCAGAGTTCGATTTACCACACGTGTAAATTGCTGTTTTTTCGGCCGTGCAGAAGCAGTATTCATTTTTCTTCTGTTATTTCTTTAAAAAGTCTTTAAAGGTCTTGAGTTTGATTTCAAAAAGTGTGAATGAACCCTGGTTTAGGTCTGCCCTGAGGTCTTTGCGTTCAGTCTCTTTGTTAGGGTCTCATAGAAAGATCTCTTGGTTGAGGTTTCAAGATAAGGTATTATTAATTGATCCTCCATTGGGGGAAATTCTTTTGTTCCAGCAGCTTACAACACGGGACAGGGGATACAACAATGTACTCACATAGATACAAATATAATAATAATAACGATAGATCATTGTAGAAAAGAAAGTCACAAAAGAAAACGCAAAAGTATAAAAAACACAGAAAGGGGGGGCGGAGCTGCTGCATCAAGCGGCCAAGTTGTTTGTCAAGGTCTCTGCATTGAGGTCTGGGTTTAGGTCTCAGTGTTGATGTCCCTGCTTTGAGGTCTCTGCTCTCAATCTGGTTCATTTTCCGTTCAGTATGAGAAACGAATATCACACATTTATCTCTTTGTCTTCTATTTGTTTTGTCCCGTCTTGCAGAGCATGTACTCGCGCGTACCTGAGTGTCAGATCACCACCTATTACTACGTGGGCTTCGCTTACCTGATGATGAGACGCTACCAGGACGCCATCCGAGTGTTCGCCAACATCCTGCTCTACATCCAGAGAACCAGGAACATGTTCCAGAGATCCACGTACAAATACGAGATGGTGGGGCAACAAGAGTCCTTGTTTCTGTGGATCTAGAGTCTCTGAGACCGTGAACAGTATTTAGTTTTTGAGGTTCTAATAATGACTCCTAATCTGTGTTTGTGTGTGTGTGTGTGTGTTCAGATCAACAAACAGAACGAGCAGATGCACGGTCTGCTGGCCATCGCTCTCACCATGTACCCGATGAGGATCGACGAGAGCATCCACACTCAGCTCAGAGAGAAATACGGAGACAAGATGCTGCGTATGCAGAAAGGGTGAGAGCGAGAGACTCTGTCTGACTGTGTGTGTTTGTGTGTGTGTTTGTGTCTCTCTGTGTGTGTCTGAAATGACCCTCTGTGTGTTTTGTTCCCTGCGCAGAGACCTGCAGGTGTTCGAGGAGCAGTTCAGCTTCGCCTGTCCCAAGTTTTTGTCTCCTGTGGTTCCGAACTACGACAACGTTCACCCAAACTACCACAAAGAGCCGTTCCAGCAGCAGCTGAAGGTGTTCGCTGAGGAGGTGCAGCAGCAGGCTCAGCTGTCCACCATCCGCAGGTACAGACAGGGGTCAAAGGTCACCATGTGGATCAGCCTCTAAATAGATGTTTGTCCAGTGCAGGGCTCACAGTCTCTTCAGCTCCTGAAATGATGTGTGGATTGTGTGTCTGCAGCTTCCTGAAGCTGTACACCACGATGCCCGTGGCAAAGCTGGCCGGGTTCCTGGACATGACGGAGCAGGAGTTCAGGATCCAGCTGCTGGTCTTCAAACACAAGATGAAGAACCTGGTCTGGACCAGCGGCATCTCGGCTCTGGAAGGAGAGTTCCAGTCAGCGTCTGAGGTCGACTTCTACATCGACAAGGTGAGTCAGATTCTGAAGGAAGGAGAGCAGCTGATGATGCTTCATGTTTCAGTCTGTGTCTTCAACAATCTCTCTCTCTCTCTCCATCAGGACATGATCCACATCGCTGACACCAAGGTAGCTCGCCGTTACGGAGACTTTTTCATCCGACAGATCCACAAGTTTGAGGAGGTAAGTTCACCGAGTCACTGAAAGCTCTTTATGATCCAGTGTTTGTTTGTTTCAGTGTTTATCATGTGTTTTAAATGTTGCTCTCTGTCTCTCAGTTGAACCGGACTCTGAAGAAGATGCCCCTCAGCGTCACGTCCACGACGGCCACCAGCACGACGAGCAGAGCAGTCTGAGCTCAGAGACCTGATTTATGAAAGTGTTAAAGATGAAACTTTTCTATGTGACCAGGAAACAATAAAGAGAAGGAGCAAAGCTGGAACACTCACTCCTGTCCTGTGTTTTTTTCTTCAAACGACCACCAGGGGGCAGTGTTCGCACACATGAATAAGCAGGCTTCAGTTTGCTCTGTTGCATATTTGTTTTATTATCACAGATCATCCAACATTTCCCGACACAGACCTCAGGACAAGAATGACGAAGAAATAAAAAGTTACAAAATGGGAATATAAAAACTGAACGTTAGAAACACGGCACTCGTCAGAAACATTTTCATACAAAGAAAAACAAACACATACGTCACCAAACCACGAGATACACATACTCCAAACATCCAATATAATCCGACCTGTTTGGTAAACCAGCGTTTCTTTAAAAATATCTTTAATTCATCACATTTTCTATCAAATAAAAAAATAAAGGAAATGTTGTGACTCTTGGTTTCCATCAGGTGGCAGTGTGGAGTCTCTGTGGGCTTCACGCCGTCTTTATAAAATCATCTTTTTATGCTCCGTCCAGAAGACTTTATTTTTTCACTGCCTTCCATATCAAACTTTATAAAAATTATTCATCAGTTCATCAGAGAGGAGGAGGAGGAGGAGGAGGAGGAGGAAGAGTTCAGCTCTGATTGTCCTCTTTTATAAAATCCTCACAGAACAGTCTGAGCTCCTCACACACCTGGCGTCAGGTGAAAACAGCACCAGGTACAAAATCAGTGTTTCATCATCTTTTAACGTCTGACGCTGAGAAGTCCACGCCTCGTCAAACTCAGGGTCTCACAGTCTGTCTGCTGGTCTGAGCACGTAGCTTCAGTTCTCTCCATCTGTGTGTGTGTGTGTGTGTTAATGTGTGTGCAGTCCAGGTGCAGGATCAGTGAGGATGAGTAAGCTCCTCCCACAGGAGGCTCAGTCTGCTCTTTGGATGGAGGTTGATGACAGCAGCTGCCTTCATCATGTGATCCTCATAGACCAATCACAGGCTGCAGACCGTCAACTGATTGGTGAACTAGACTACACACACTCCTCCTGCGGTCTCTCACACCCCCCTGATGGGGGCGCTGTGGAGCCAGGAGTCGTCTTCAGACCAGCGAGGCCTCGGCTAGTCATAACTCAGTGATCTCCAGCGGACTCTCAGAGAGGATGTCCCCGTCTTTGTGGCGGTGCAGCGGGGTGGACTTGGCGGACTCGGTGCGGGCGTTTCGTTCCGAGTACAGACCCCCCTCGGTGTTCAGAGCCTCCAGAGAGCGAGCCAGAGCCCGCTGGTCGTCCTCCGGCAGGCTGCTGAGGTCAGAGGTCAGCAGGGTCCCTGTGCTGCCGTGGACCACGTGAACGCCCTCGGGACCCTTCAGCTCCACAGGAAGCTTGTGTTTGAAGCGCAGAGTGCCGCGACCGCCGCTCAAACGATCGTCCTCGTCATCGTCCAGATCGCTCTGGATCAGCTGGTGAAGAAAAGAGGAGAAGAAGACAGGATGAGGAGGAGTAATACAACAACAAAGTGAGAGCTGGAGGAAGAAAAACAGGAGAAGGAAGAGTTCAACTAAAGAGTAAAGACTTCAGGAGAGAAAACTCAGCAGAGGAAACAAAGCTGCTTCAGATCGGAGCACACGCCTGAAACTACAACACTGGAGGAGGATCCTCGTCTCTCCTGATGCTTCGT
>NC_048275.1:4317801-4326700 GCF_009762535.1 Notolabrus celidotus
CTAATCGCAACCTTAACCCTAACCCTAACCCTAATCGCAACCTTAACCCTAACCCTAACCCTAACCCTAACACTAACCCTAACCCTAACCCTAATCCCAACCCTAACCCTAACACTAACCCTAACCCTAACCCTAACCCTAACCCTAACACTAACCCTAACCCTAATCACCCTAATCAGGGTTAGGGTTAGGGTTAGTGTTAGGGTTAGGGTTAGGGTTGCGATTAGGGTTAGGGTTAGGGTTAGGGTTAGGGTTGCGATTAGGGTTAGGGTTAGGGTTACTTATAATAATAAGAATTATGACAGAGTCTGTATAAAGTCGTGCAGAGCTCTCACCTGGATGTCGTCTAAATTGACGATGGCTCCGGTGATGTTTGACAGCAGGTTGATGAACTCTTCCTGGTTTTCTCGGACCAGGTCAGGGATCTCGTTGAAGACGATTTTGACCCTCTGGTCGTCTCGGAGGATGTAAATGTTCACGTTAGTGGTCGTGCAGTGACCCGCGAAATCACAGGCCAGAATCTCGAGCTGAAAGAAGCCCGGGTTGTAGGCGGTGAAGAGGTCGTACGTTCGGATGATTCCATCGGTCAGACCTGCCGAGATACAAACATGGACTCTGTGTTTTTAAAAGATGCTATGAACAGCTTTAATAAAGACCTGAAGCTGCAATCAGTGTGAACAGCTCTGTCTCTGATGGCGGGTTATAAACAGATGATGAAGCTCACCGATGATGAAGATGCTGCCCATGTCCTCACTGCCGTTGCTCTGTGATTGGAAGTATCTGATCGTCACGATGTGATATTGGACCAAACTGTTGTTCCCAATGTCGTTATCGATCGCCACCACCTTGATCAGCTCCGAGCCCACTTTGGCGTTTGCAGCCACGCCTGAGACAAGAGGGCGAGGTAGGGTGGTCAATGTAGGCCAACACACACACACACACACACACACACACACACACACACACACACACACACACACACACACAGTTACCTGCAGTGTACTCCACTTTAGTGAAGCGTGGTTTCTGGTCGTTGATGTCTTCCAGCTCAATGCGTACCTCCAGCAGAGAAGGGTCTCGGGCGGGGTCCAGGGCTCGTGCCCGGGATGACCTCTGACCTTTGGGTGGGGTCCAACTCTTGTTGCTTGAGGCCTTAATGATGATTGAGTAGACCGGGGTCTCCTCCCGGTCCAGGTCTTTGTGCAGCTTCAGCTCTCCGTCCAGACTGAGGCCGAAGTTTCCGTCAGCGTTTCCTCCTGCAGGAAGAGACCAAAATATCTGTGTCTAATCATCTGAAGAGTCTTTAAAGACGAGAGAATGAATCATCTGAAGAGAGAAAAGAAGAATTGATTCTTCCTTCAGACTTAAGCCTTTCATCTAAGAACACAATGCACACAGAGCTCCAGATCCTCTGCACTGTATCTCCAGGAGTCCGGCTGAGTCAGCATCAATACTTTCTCCTGTGCTGAAATCTCATGTATCAGTTTTATCAGACAGGAAATCAGACATCTGTGTGTTTCTGAGTCTCTGTATTCACCTGCTATAAAGTAATACACCACAGCGTTGGATCCTTCATCTGCATCCACCGCTCTGGTGACGTTCCCGATCACAGTACCTGCAGGGGAGTGCTCAGGTACGCTCAGCTTCTGGAACGGCAGGCTGCCACGCTGAGGGACACAAACATCACAGACTGTAACGGCGGCTCTTCCAAAGAGAGTTCTGTATTCAGAGATCACATTCAGGTATCTTCTTGCTCACAGGTGGTTTGAGGAAAACCGGTTCATTGTCATCGATGTCCAGCAGCGCCACCTGCAGGGGCTGAGTGGTCTCGTACGGCACCGGCTGGCCCATGTCCCGAGCTACGATGATAAGCTGAGGGACAAAGAGACAGAACTTATTACATCACCATCTCACATTTTAACATCATCCTGCTGCACACACTGCGGGGACTCACGCTGAGCAGCGCCTGTTTCTCTCGGTCCAGTCTCACGGTGGTGGCGATGACTCCGGACACGGCGTCGATGTGGAAGTTCTCCCAGTCTCTGTTCCCCGCTCCGGTCTGCAGGAAGCCGTATCGTACCTCCCCGTTCACCCCCTCATCAGAGTCTGTGGCATGCACCTCGTACACGGGAAGGCCGGGGGGCTGCTCCTGCACGAGGGGGGAGTAGATAAAGGACATGTTAAGGATTTATACATTTAGAGTTATGATGAACAAGTCGAAATGACAAGGATCATGATTTCATCGTCTCTTTCTGCTGAAAGTCTCAGTCATCCAGGTACCTCAGAGATGTGGATGATGGTCCCGTTGGCCGGTCTCACAAACACAGGTCTGTTGTCGTTGACATCTATGACCGTGATGACGAGGTCAGCGGTTCCCCACAGAGGAGGACGGCCCTGATCTGTTGCCACCACGGTCAGATTAAACCTCTCGGAGGACTGGAGCAGGCGGCGAGAACGCACCAGACCCGTGTTAGGATCCATGGAGAACGCGTCTATAACACAGAGACATCAGGGAGTCAGAACACAGATAACCTCATGTACAATGAGATAAAAGAGGGATAGCAGCTTTCTTCGTACACCCCCTCACCTGCGTGAGGTCCCAGCATGCTGTAGAGGACGGCTCCGTTTTCTCCTTCGTCCAGGTCGCTCGCTTTCACCGTGATCACGGACGTCCCACTCGGCTCGTTCTCAAACACGCTGGTCTTATAGACTCGCTCTGTGAAACGTGGTCGGTAGTCGTTGATGTCGAGGACCGTCACAAGGACCTGGGGACAGCAACGAGCACAGGACGACATAAACACAGAGTATTAATGAAGGAAAGGTAGAGTCTGAGTGAGACCAAACACTCAAAGTAGAAGTAGGTACAGAAACCAAAGATATGATGACTGTGAGTGAGAGTCCTGGTTCAGGTTTAAGCTCTTCGGGTCAGTGTTTCGATCAATCAAACTTTATTTATAAAGCACCAAATCCCAACAAATATTATCCTCAGACTCTTTCCAAACAGAGCAGGTCTAGACCGTACTCTATGTTCTATTATTAACAAAGACCCAACATCAAGACCGGATCAGATCCAGTCCCATCTTACAGACAGGACTCATCTTAATCCACCATGAGCAGAGCACTTTGCAGCATTTAGCAAGTTACAGTGGCAAGGACAAACTTCCTTTAACAGGCAGAAACCTCCAGCAGGACCAGACTCATGTTAGACACAAAGCCTGAGCCTGTAGCAGTCTAAGCCTAAAGCAGTCTACGCCTGTAGCAGTCTTAGCCTGTAGCAGTCTTAGCCTGTGGCAGTCTAAGCCTGTAGCAGTCTAAGCCTATAGCAGTCTAAGCCTGTAGCAGTCTTAGCCTGTGGCAGTCTAAGCCTGTAGCAGTCTAAGCCTATAGCAGTCTAAACTTGTAGCAGTCTAAACCTGTAGCAGTCTAAGCCTATAGCAGTCTAAGCCTATAGCCTATAGCAGTCTAAGCCTATAGCAGTCTAAGCCTATAGCAGTCTAAGCCTATAGCCTATAGCCTATGTGATTGAGGGGGGTTTGGGGTTGAGTCCGTCAGACGTAGAGATTATAACTGTACCTGCACAGAGTTCTCTCGTCTGTTGTTGGAGATTCCTCCGGGGTTATCCCGGGCGACGGCGGTCAGCGTGTAGTGATCCTTGGTCTCTCTGTCCAGAGGAGACAGGATGTAGATCTCTCCCTGAAGAAGAGGAGGAGGAAGAGACGCTCTGACTGTTAAAGCAGACCGTCTCTAAGGCTAAACTCTGATTCAGAAGCAGAAGAAGAACTCACCGTTGTCGGTCTGATGCCGAACTTCCCCTCCCCGTCCACCAGACTGTACTCCACCACAGCAAACAGCCCAGAGTCCGCGTCCGTTGCACTGACCCGGACTATGACAACCCCCAGGTCCACGTTCTCAAACACCGGCTCCTACACACACACACACACATGAGTCGAGTCCACATGAAGCCCCGCCTCCTGTAGAACATGATATCTGCGTGTACTACCTGATACGAGGGCTGCAGGAACACGGGGTTGTTGTCGTTCACGTCAACGATTCTCAGGAAAACGGGAAGCTCAGCGATCCTCGGAGGAGAGCCGTGATCCTGAGCCCGGATCGTGAAGTTCAGCCACTGAACCTGCTCGAAATCCACCGTCCGATTGGCCACGATCTTACCTGCGTCACAAGAGTTTCAGTGAGAGTTCATCAGATCTCAGTAACAGTAACAGTCTCTGATTGGTCAGTGTTGTCTCCAGGGGGAGGTTGTCTCACCTGTGGATGGGTCCTCCAGCCTGACGTACCCCCCGCGGGGCAGGTGCAGCAGCTGGTAGATGACCTGCCCGTTGGGACCTTTATCGGGGTCTACGGCAGACACGGACAGCAGCGTGGTGCCGGGCTGAGCTCCTTCTAGAATCTTCTCCGTGAAGTTTGAGACGCCGAACGGACGGAAGCGAGGAGCGTTATCGTTCACGTCCAACACGTTGATGGTCAGCCTCGCTGCAGGGGGCGGGGCATCAAGAGGAGAGAGAGAGAGAGAGAGGTGTGAATCGCTGATGAAGATAAAGAGGAAGATGAAGATGAGTTAGGGGTTAATATTTTACTCACCATTAGGAACACTGCCTGACTTGTCAATGACCTCACTGGCGTTGTCATGGACGGACACGATGATGTCAAACGTGGCGACCAGCTCCCTGTTGAGCGGGTTTCGTACGAACACGGCGCCTGAAGACATTTAAAACGTCAGTGTGTTGAAACCCGACACCGTCAGTCAGCGTGCATTCGGCCGTCGTCTCACCTGTGTGAAGGTCGATACCGAACGACTCCTGCAGACCGTCCACCGGGCTGTTCCCATCATCCTTTGCTTCCACTGAGATGATGTAATACTCGAGGCGGGGGTGCAGGTCAGGGTCCTCGGCGGTCAGCGTAGCGACGACCACACCAGGCGGCGTGGACTCGTTCACGTTGATCATGGTCACCGGCTCGATGAAACGGGGTCTGGAGTCGTTGACGTCGTCCAGAATGACGGTAAGCGTGGCCGTGCCTGACATGGGGGGCGTGCCGCGGTCTGTGGCCATGACGACCAGGCGGTAGGACCCACGCTCCTCTCGATCCAGCGTGGTGTTTCCCACCAGGACGGCACCCGAGAGCGGGTCTACAACGAAGCGGTCCTGTGCGCCGCTCTCCAGCCGATACATGAGCCAACCGTTGGCGCCCGAGTCGGCGTCTGAGGCCGACAGCTGAGTCACCACCACACCTGTGGGGGGGGGGCGGGGTTAAAGGAGTCAGTTGATAGGATTTCATTAAGGATTACAGGTATGTAGAATTAGATTATGGATTACAGGTATGTAGAATTAGATTACAGATTACAGGTATGTAGGATTAGATTATGGATTACAGGTATGTAGAATTAGATTACAGATTACAGGTATGTAGGATTAGATTATGGATTACAGGTATGTAGGATTAGATTACAGATTACAGGTATGTAGGATTAGATTAAGGATTACAGGTATGTAGGATTAGATTATGGATTACAGGTATGTAGGATTAGATTATGGATTACAGGTATGTAGGATTAGATTATGGATTACAGGTATGTAGGATTAGATTATGGATTACAGGTATGTAGGATTAGATTAAGGATTACAGGTATGTAGGATTAGATTAAGGATTACAGGTATGTAGGATTAGATTATGGATTACAGGTATGTAGGATTAGATTATGGATTACAGGTATGTAGGATTAGATTATGGATTACAGGTATGTAGGATTAGATTATGGATTACAGGTATGTAGGATTAGATTATGGATTAAAGGTATGTAGGATTAGATTACAGATTACAGGTATGTAGGATTAGATTATGGATTACAGGTATGTAGGATTAGATTATGGATTACAGGTATGTAGGATTAGATTATGGATTACAGGTATGTAGGATTAGATTAAGGATTACAGGTATGTAGGATTAGATTAAGGATTACAGGTATGTAGGATTAGATTATGGATTACAGGTATGTAGGATTAGATTATGGATTACAGGTATGTAGGATTAGATTAAGGATTACAGGAAGTTAGAATTAGATTATGGATTACAGGTATGTAGGATTAGATTATGGATTAAAGGTATGTAGGATTAGATTACAGATTACAGGTATGTAGGATTAGATTATGGATTACAGGTATGTAGGATTAGATTATGGATTACAGGTATGTAGGATTAGATTACAGATTACAGGTATGTAGGATTAGATTATGGATTACAGGTATGTAGGATTAGATTAAGGATTACAGGTATGTAGGATTAGATTATGGATTACAGGTATGTAGGATTAGATTATGGATTACAGGTATGTAGGATTAGATTACAGATTAAAGGTATGTAGGATTAGATTATGGATTACAGGTATGTAGGATTAGATTACAGATTAAAGGTATGTAGGATTAGATTATGGATTACAGGTATGTAGGATTAGATTATGGATTACAGGTATGTAGGATTAGATTAAGGATTACAGGTATGTAGGATTAGATTGTGGATTACAGGTATGTAGGATTAGATTATGGATTACAGGTATGTAGGATTAGATTACAGATTACAGGTATGTAGGATTAGATTATGGATTAAAGGTATGTAGGATTAGATTGTGGATTACAGGTATGTAGGATTAGATTATGGATTACAGGTATGTAGGATTAGATTATGGATTACAGGTATGTAGGATTAGATTGTGGATTACAGGTATGTAGGATTAGATTACAGATTACAGGTATGTAGGATTAGATTGTGGATTACAGGTATGAAGGATTAGATTGTGGATTACAGGTATGTAGGATTAGATTATGGATTACAGGTAGGTAGAAATAGATTAAGGATTACAGGTAGGTAGAAATAGATTATGGATTACAGGTAGGTAGGATTAGATTAAGGATTACAGGTAGGTAGGATTAGATTATGGATTACAGGTATGTAGGATTAGATTATGGATTACAGGTATGTAGGATTAGATTATGGATTACAGGTATGTAGGATTAGATTAAGGATTACAGGTAGGTAGGATTAGATTAAGGATTACAGGTATGTAGGATTAGATTATGGATTACAGGTAGGTAGGATTAGATTAAGGATTACAGGTAGGTAGAAATAGATTATGGACTACAGGTAGGAAGAATTAGATTAAGGATTACAGGTAGGAAGAATTAGATTAAGGATTACAGGTAGTTAGAACTAGATTATGGATTACAGGTTGGAAGAATTAGATTAAGGATTATAAATTGGTAGAATTAGATTAAGGATTATAGGTAGGTCGGATTAGATTCTCAGAGGTAATCCCTGTGAATGTTGGTATTTTTATAATCTCAGGTATTTGAGTGTTTATTAATCTGTTAATTTCTTTGCACAGTGTTGAATTCATTATTTTATATAACATGTATGTAATCTGTGTGTTCTGGTCTCACCTGTGGGGCTGTTCTCAGGTAGTCTAACACTGAAACTGGACGGGTTGAACACAGGGGGGTTGTCGTTCTGGTCCAGGATGGTGACTGTGAGCGGGACGCTGCTGTTTAAACCCCCGACGTCCTCCCCCACCAGGAACAGCTCCACCCGCGGCTCCTGGAAAGACTCCCGGTCTAGCCTGGCTCCCTGACGCACTCGGATCACACCTGGAGGAGAGACCCAGGCGTTAGTGATTCCCACCTGTTGTTCTTGAATGTGTCTGCGTGCTGATGAATCATGGTACCTGTGTCAGAGTCCACAGTGAAGAGGTCCACTCTGGACCCCAGCAGGCGGTACTTCACCACAGCGTTCGGTCCAATGTCTCTGTCCTCAGCCAGAACCGGACCGTTCAACACCGACACTGTGCTGCCTGAGGGGGACACAGGAGAGGGGCCCAGTTTTTCAAAATCACAATCCAGATCAAATGTTGATTTTAGGTATTTCACCATTTGATCCAGAAACCACAAGATCAGGATTACAGAATCTAGATTTGCAGTCTTTGAATAGGCCAGCATCTGTTGGTCAAAAAATGGGCCCATGTGATTCAGGTGTACCAGGCTAGACCAGGTCCCAGGAAGTGTCAGGTTTCTGTTCCTCATTAATGATGACTCTGAAACTCAGCTGAATGCTGCTGTGAGCACTTCAACGACTGATCGTCAGAGAACAAAGCTATGACTCTCTCTAGACTCCTGAGTTTGGAGCTACAGGAAATACTGGGTCTGGTTCAGGCAATATCCTGTCTTTCCCTCTCTCTCCTCTCTCTGCCTGTCTCTTACTTTAACTCTTCCTGTCCCATTAAAGTTCCTAACCATAGACCTTTCTGGAGTCCCTGAGCTCCCTTGTCTCGTAGGTTCCTCTGGATCTCTGCTGCTGTGGACGTGCCAGACTCCAGCTGCTACAACTACTACTATCCATCTCACCACTATCATCTCTCTCTCTCTTCATCTCCCTCTATCCCTCTCTCCAACACGGTCTCAATCGATCGATATAGTTGCATTAACACATGGTTTGTCTGACCTCTGACCTCTGAAGTAAACAACCTTCTTCACTGACTGAGATCTGCACCTGAACAGGAAGAGTTTGAGACAGCGTGCAGACTAAACTCTCTGAGGTGCTAAATGTTAACCACCAACACACACAGACACGCACACAAGCTGCTGTGTTTGTGTGTGTGTGTGTGTGTACCTGCTGCAGAGTTCTCTGTGATCTCAGCTCTGTAGCTGCTCCTGGAGAACAGCGGCCGGTTGTCGTTCTCGTCCAGGACAGAGATGAGCAGCAGGTCAGAGTCCTGAGGAGGAGACATGAGGGACAGATCATGATGCTGTTTATAAGAGATGTGTGTGTGTGTGTGTGTGTGTGTGTGTGTGTGTGTGTGTGTGTGTGTGTGTGTGTGTGTGTGTGTTGTGTGTGT
>NC_048275.1:4326900-4368325 GCF_009762535.1 Notolabrus celidotus
ATCCTGAGGAGACAGAAACACAGGTTCATCATTCATGTTTCTCTCACTGAGCATGCTCAAAGTCAGCCGCCACATGGAAGTTTCAGGATGCATGACGCGTGTTCTCACCGTTGCGTTGACGGTGAGCTGGTACGCCGACGTGATCTCGTAGTCTAGCGGCTTGATGACGGTGACGGTGCCTCTCGCTCCGTCGATGGCGAAGAAAGGAGACGGAGGCTGGAAGGAGAAGAGGACGCTGCCCCCGGTGCCCTGATCCGGATCCGTGGCGTTCACCATGAAGACGGAGCGGCCCACAGGTGTGTTCTGGAACACACAGAAACACACACACAGAGGTTTTTAATACATCAGACATACAGTTGAAGTTCATACCCTGATTCAGTCTCTTTAATCAGGAGAAGAGTCTGAGAGGAGCGTGGATGTCGTCTGAGAGCAGAGCGGCTGAACTTCTGACCCGGGTGTGTTTCACTCTGAAGCTTTTCTTATCTCTCTGCTTTCATTTAAAACGATAATGTTGGAACTTAATGTCCCAGTTCTGACAGAAGACGTTCACAGTGTTTCCCCGCAGCTGTGTCACAAATTTAGGAACGAACCCAAAAACAAACTCCTGATTCATCCAGAGAAAGAGGCGGTGATGTTTTAAGAGGAGAGAGACTTCATCATCCAACACTTAATTTAAACCTCACACAGTGCAGCTTCAGAGACATGTAGAGGACCTGCTGTCAGGTGATAGAGAATAAGATAAACACAGAATGTACCTTTAAAACTCAGAACATGAGAACATTCAGACGCAGAGCGCTTCGTCTCTCACTTTCAGTAAATCCACTTTAATTAGAATTTTATCTGAAGACACAATTAATAAGAAATGAGAGGCCTGCAGGTAGACGAGGGCTGGAGGGAGTCCAGGTGAATCTTTACCTGTCACTCACACTCACACACACACACACACACACACACACACACACACACACACACACACACAGTCAGAGTGTGTCCTTGTCACAGTGTTAAATAGAGACAGGTTCAGAGATATGACTGGAGAGATAGAGCGAGGCTTTTCTGGCTTTTAACTTCAAAACTTTGTTTTAGCATCATTTTTACTTTTTATTTTATTCTCTCTAATCTGATGTTATTTTACTTTAATTCTATTTTATTCTTATGATATTGATCTGATTTTATTTTTATCAATTTTATTATAACAGTTTTATTTATTTTTCTGATAATTATCAGATTTTATTTTATTGATTTTATTGCAATGCTTTTGTTGGGGGGGGGGGGCATTTACCTGATTTAATTTAATCATTTTATTTTAATGATTGTTTTTTATTTTTCTGGAATGTATCTGATTTTATTTCATTGATTTCTTTTTTCTGATAATGATCTGATTTAATTTTATTGACTTCATTTAATTGAATGTTTTTTATTTTTCTGGAATTTATCAAAAAAAAATGTATTGATTATTTTTTTCTGGTGTATATTTTAATTCAATTTTGTTGTTTTTGTGATGATTTATTTTATTTTCTGATACTTATCTGACCTTAATTTATTTATTTTATTTTAATGATTTATTTATTTTTCTGGTATTAATCTGATTTTATTTCATTTTACTTTCCTCTGTCTTGTTTCAGTCTTGTATCTTTTGACCTATTGCTGTTATTTTCAGTTGTTTAATTTTGGGTTGCATGAAAGAGACTGATATTTAAGCCCTGCCCCCTCTTTACCTGTCCCCAGCCTTCAGGTGTGTTATTCTATGTGTGTACCTGGAGAACATGTAGCTGATACCAACAGTAAAACTGATATCAGGATTTTTACATGAGCAAAGATAAAATCAGGATTCTTAAACACCTGATCAAACCTGGACAATCAAGGATCATCAGAGCCCGCCCCCTTACGCCAGAGTGTGACCATCGCTCAGGTAAGACCGTGACCCAGGTGAGACGAACGTCCTGACTTCACAGAGTCTCTAACCTACAGGGTTCACTCCCCCACAGAGGGTCAAACGTCATCTCTCAAACTTTCCTAAAAGTGTTTGATTGGATTACCTGCCTCAGAGCTGACAGAGAGAGGAGCAGTGTGTGTTTAAGTGTGTGTGTGTGTGTGTGTGTGTGTGTGTGTGTGTGTTACATGCGCTTTAATCCCCTCCCCCTCACTAATGAGAGCTGCTTTCAAACATCATTTAATACGGCTGTCAACCTGTCTGCTTAGAGAGCTGAAAACACCTGTAAAGGTAGCTCACAGCCTGCAGCGTCTCACACACACACTGAACACAAAAACACACACACACACACACACACACGCACACACACAGTAATACACACACTAATAAACAAAAATTAAAGGATAAAAATAGAAAAATCAAACTGGAGGTGAATGAATTAAATGTTTGTGTTTGTGTGTGTGTGTGTGTGTGTGTGTGTGTGTGTGTGTGTGTGTGTGTGTGTGTGTGTGTGTGTGTGTCTGGCAGGGTTTTCTGCTTTATCAACTCTGCTTTGATGTGAAGGAGGCTGACAGCTGAGCATTAGGTGTGTGTGTTCTTGGAAAGAAGAGAGGGTGTGTGTTTGAGATCTGGACGTGTTTGAAATAAGTGTGTGTGTGTGTGTGTGTGTGTGTGTGTGTGTGTGTGTGTGTGTGTGTGTGTGTGTGATATGAACGTCTTCTCTTCCTCCCCTGCAGCATGCCGGTGTGTATCAGTCTCTGCACAGCAGCCTGCGAACAATGACTCATTAACACACTGTGTGTCAAACGCCACCAGGTTCAGTAAACAACATCACACATACACACACACACACACACACACACACACACACACACACACACACACACACACACACACACACACACACACACACACTTACAGACACACACACTCAAACTGACACACACACACTCACACACAGGTTTGATCTCTCAGATTTGACAGTGATTTCTGTTCAAAGACTTTTAACAACAACAGTTCAAAGCCTCACTGAGACGCTCAGATGACCGACTCTGTGTGTGTGTGTGTGTGTGTGTGTGTGTGTGTGTGTGTGTGTGTGTGTGTGTGTGTGTGTGTGTGTGTGTGTGTGTGTGTGTGTGTGAGCTCAGTGTTCAGGTAAAGATCAGAGCGTCTGTTAGAGGACTAATCTGTGTCTTCATGTGATCTCCTTGTTTCCCTCTAACAGCCTGCAGGCCTTCATGGTCCAAACTCTACCTGAGCAGGTGATCCACCTTCATCATGAGAGACACAGACATGAGGCCATCAGCTCCTCCTCACACACACACCTGCAGCTCTTCCTCACACACACACCTGCAGCTCCTTCTCACACACACACCTGCAGCTCCTCCTCACACACACCTGCAGCCCCTCCTCACACACACCTGCAGCCCCTCCTCACACACACACCTGCAGCTCCTCCTCACACACACACCTGCAGCCTGCAGCTGCTCCTCACACACACCTGCAGCTCCTCCTCACACACACACACCTGCAGCCTGCAGCTCTCAGGTGTGTCTGATGGTTTAGAGATTTAAAGAACTTTTTAAGATTTCACTGATCACTTTTAAAGCTCATCTGAGTCTCACCATGAGCTACATTGTGGAAATGTTGATACCATTGGAGCCCACACTGCCTTAGATCCTCAAGTGAGGTTTCTTCTGGTGGTTCCAAAGTTGAGGCTCAAATCTAAGGTGATTGAGCTTTCTCCATCAGAGCCCCTTGACTTTGGAATGACCTCTCTAAGGAGAGAATTTTCATTTATTTATTTGTATTTATGTATTTTGATTTACATAGCCTAGTTTTATTGATTTATTTGTATTTATGTATTTCTTTAATTAATGGATTTATTTTCATTAATGGATTTATATTTATAAAATATATTATTTATTTATTTATTGTTATTTATTTATTTTATTTATTTATTTGTATTTATGTATTTTTATTAATTAAGTATTTTTTTTATTAATGTATTTATATTCATGAATTTGTATTTATAAATTTGTGTTTATTGATTGTTATTTATTTATTTGTAATTATACATATTTTCTTATTCATTTTTCTTTATTTATTTTTATTCTGTTTAATTCATTTAAATGTATTCGTTTTGATAATTTATTGTTTTTTTTCTTTTTATTTATAATTTCAATGTGCTTTCATTTTCTCTGATGTGATGTTGTCTTCTTCTTAAACCTTTTTTTGCCCTTTAATTCTTTTTATTTATTTGTTTAATTAATTTATTATTATTCATATTAATATTTCCTTTTTTACTGCTATAACAATGATTTAATGGTCGACTGTTTCATCTCTTTATTTCATTAATTTGTATTTGTTCTTTTTAACATTTTGAGTTGTAGTTTTCTGTATTTTCTACACTCCTTCATCTGTTGAAGGTTTATTCTGTCATCCTCCTTCATTTGTCACTTTGTTTTTAAAGGTGTTATTTAAATAAAGTTATTATCATATCAGAGAGTGTGTCAGTGTGTTCAGTGTGTTTGATTCCCACCCTCAGCTTCAGAGGAAACATGGCCGCAGGGGTAAAGTCAAATGAGTGTCTGGGTCTCTGTTGACCTTTAGTCCTCTCTGAGTCTGGATCTCAGTCCGGTCACTGAGCGCCGCATGAATCCTTCTGTTTTATGATCCCGTAACGTCGTCCAGTCACCGCTCCATAAACGCAGTGCACTGTAAACAACGCACAACGAGCCCGGGTCAGAGCAGGCACTGATGCATGCTGGGAGAGACCGCGTGCTGCAGGAGTCTCTACCTGCAGAGCTGAGAGTCCTAAGACACGCCTGGAAGTGCTGTCTTTGAATAAAAGAGCTATTTCCTCAGGAAGCAGGACGAAGGAGAGAGAGAGAGAGAGAGAGAGAGAGAGAGAGAGAGAGAGAGAGAGAGAGAGAGAGAGAGGAGAGGAGAGATGAAGAGAGATGTAGGGATGAGAGAGGGAGGGAGGGAGGAGGAGTAAGGGGGTGGTGAGAGAGAAAGAGGGGGAGAGCTCCCTGCTGTTTCTTATCTGAAGTGCTCTGCAGGAATCCCCCTCTTCTTCGTCTGAGAGATGCTACTTACAGAGGAAGAGGAGGAGACACACCTCAGAGAGAGGGAGGGAGGGGGGAGGAGAGGATGAGAGGGGGGAGAGAGAGGGGAGAGAAAGCTAAGTAGAGAGAGAAGGGGAGAGAGGAAGAAGAGATAGAGGGAGAGAGAAACGGGGGATTTAGGGGGGAGAGAGTGAAAAGAGAGAGAGAGAGAGAGAGAGAGAGAGAGAGAGAGAGAGAGAGAGAGGATGTAGGGAGAGGGAGGGAGAGAGTAAGGGGGTGGTGAGAGAGAAAGAGGGGGATTGAGGGACATAGAGGGGGCGGGGAGGAGAGAAAGAGAGAGAGAGACAGGGGGAGAGAGAGGTAGGGAGACAGATGAGAGAGAGAGAGAGGAAGAAGAGTTAGAGGAAGAGAGAAAGAGGGTGGATGGAGGGAGAGAGAGAGAGACAGGGGGAAAAAGTGGGGGGAAGAGAGGGAGGGACAGAGAGAGCGGAAAAAGAGATAGAAGAAGAGAGGGAGAGGAAGGGAGAGAGAGAGGGAGACATTTAATAGAAGTTGAAACAGTTTTTATGTTTTGTGGATTTTCAAAATAAAATCTTACTTTTAAACATTTATAAACTTGTCACGGTTAAAATGAATCTTATTTTGTAATCTTCTTTATTTTCATCGGCCCGTGAATCTGTTTCCTCAACCTCGATAAATTCTCCTCAGATATTCCATAAATACATTTCACCTCAGCATGAAGCCTTAAAGGAAACCTGAAGTCCTAAAACTTAGAGCGGGTCAAAGTTCAGGAAAGAACCTCAAACACAAGATCATACAAACTCTACTAAAACCTCTCTGCAGGGTTTCACCAACAACGAGTCTGAGAGTGAAATTTCTTCTGGACGTCTGAATTAAGACGACAAAGGTGAAAGGTCAGCTTCAGTCTGTCTGCAGAGAGCTCCAGGACAGCAGGGGGCGCCACACTGCAACCACAGCAGAGACTTTAAACGCGCAGAGTCTGTACGATACGATGCAGGACCTGAACCAGCGTCAGTTTGTGCATCGTCCTTTAAACACTGTCATGGTGAGGTATAGTCTCATCTCTTTCCAAACCCACTGCAGGAACAAGAAGGAGTGAAATAAAGGAGGAAATAAGAGACAGAGAGGAAGAAGAGGAGGAAGAGTGCTCAGAGAGGAGCAACTCTAACAGCCATGAGACGTCTGTAATGAAGAGGGACTCTCTCCTCTCTTTGAACTCTTTCACTCGCTCTGTTTTTCGGCTCCAGCTCGTCTCCTGAGGGTCAAACTTCAGGTCCAACGTTTCAAACAGACTCTGGGGCTGCCGACACCTCAGGGACCGGACCTCAGGACTCAGGGACCGGCCTCTCTGCGGGACCGCGAGGGAGCACGGGAGTCCGCGGAGAGCTGGGTCTGTAATGGATTGGACTCTCTCCTCCTTCAGGGAACGAGGGTGAGAGTAAAACGGCGCTCCATCCAACAACAACTCTGTTTAATTCATCCATCCGTCTCTGCGGTGACGGAGGAGCTGCAGCCAAATCCACTCAGCTCACTCTGCAGTGTGATGGCAAATTACACTCTTCAGGTGCACCAGCTAAAAGCCCCAAATTAGAGCGCGATTTGTTCCGAAAAAAATTATGCAAATCATGAAAACACGACTCGGCAACGACGGAGAAGTAAGAACTGCACAACTACGAGCAACATGAGAGGAAGGGAAGTAAAACCTGGACATGTTTACATTCCTGCACAACTTATCTCAGATATCAGTGACCATCATGAGGAGGAAACACACACACATGTTACTCTGTCATCATGTGACTCGTTTAAAGGAGCTCTCAGAGGAGATGCAGATCAGACTCATCACCTAAATTTATGCCATAACGTCTGTTTTTAAGAACAGCGTGGAGGATAAACACGGATCCATTAGAGCTGTTAGTGTTCTTCTTTCTCCCACTAAGTGCAGACTGCATGCATTCATTATAATCCTCAACAATCAGACTCTGAGTTCAGTCATCACGATCTCTCCTGACTCCACCTGAACTCCTCCTGTGATCTCAGAGTCAGAGTCCTCTCTGTCGTCTCTTATCTATGACGTCTCCGGCAGACGCTGCAGAAAGGTCACCTCAGATCTCAGAACCTGATGGTCTACACACTTTAATTATAACCTTAGCAGTGAGGTTCAACAGGAAGTGAGTGTTACATTCTGTCTGATTCGTGCTTGCTATTCATAAGAGCCACACAAAGACCCAACATCAGGACCGGATCAGATCCAGTCACATCTTACAGACAGGACTCAGTCTGATCTCATCTTAATCCACCATGAGCAGAGCACTTTGCAGCATTTAGAAAGTTACAGTGGCAAGGACAAACTTCCTTTAACAGGCAGAAACCTCCAGCAGGACCAGACTCATGTTAGACACACATCTGCTGAGACCGAGTTGGAGAGAGGGATAGAGGGAGATGAAGAGAGAGAGAGATGATAGTGGGGAGACAGATAGTAGTAGTTGTAGCAGCTGGAGTCTGGCAAGTCCACAGCAGCAGAGATCCAGAGGAACCTACGAGACAAGGGAGCTCAGGGACTCCAGAAAGGTCTAAGAAAAGAGAGAAGAGAGGGAGACCAGAAGAAAGAAAAAGAGGAGAATAAATGGTGAAGGAAAGGACGTGATAAGAAAAGGGGACAAAGGATGAAGAAACATGGAAAGAACAAAGAGAGAGAGAAAGAAAGAAAGAAAGAGAGAAAGAAAGAAGGAATGAAAGGAAAGAGGAATAAAAGAGAAAGAAAGAAGAACTGAATAGCATGAATGAATGACAGACCCAAAAAAGGAATCTACAGCAGAGATCCAGAGGAACCTACGAGACAAGGGAGCTCAGGGACTCCAGAGAGGTCTTTGGAAAGAGAAAAGAGAGGGAGACCAGAAGAAAGAAAAAGACTACAATAAATGGTGAGGGATAGGACGGGATAAGAAAAGGGGACAAAGGATGAAGAAACATGGAAAGAACAAAGAGAGAGAGAAAGAAAGAAAGAAAGAAAGAAAGAAAGAAAGAACAGAAAAGCATGAATGAATTAAAGACCCAGAAAAGGAATCTACGGCAGAGATCCAGAGGAACCTACGAGACAAGGGAGCTCAGGGACTCCAGAAAGGTCTATGGTTAGGAACTTTAATGGGACAGGAAGAGTTAAAGGAAGAGACAGGCAGAGAGAGGAGAGAGAGAGGGAAAGACAGGATCCCAGTGTATCAGTCTAAGCCTATAGCAGCATAACTAAGACCTGGTCCAAGCCTGATCCAGCTCTAACTATAAGCTTTATCAAAAAAGAAAGTTGGTTAGCTCTCTTTCATGAGGTTCTGTTTGTTGTTCTGGTCTTTAATTCATGCTTTACTTTCATTAGTTTCTTCTCTGAGTTTGGGACCACATGGTGAGTCTGGTCCTGCTGGAGGTTTCTGCCTGTTAAAGGAAGTTTGTCCTTGCCACTGTAACTTGCTAAATGCTGCAAAGTGCTCTGCTCATGGTGGATTAAGATGAGATCAGACTGAGTCCTGTCTGGAAGATGGGACTGGATCTTATCCTGTCTTGATGTTGGGTCTTTGTTAATCATAGAACATAGAGTCCGATCTAGACTTGCTCTGTTTGGAAAGAGTCTGAGGAGAACATTTGTTGTGATTTGGCGCTTTATAAATAAAGATTGACTGATTGAGTTCCCTCCCTCTCCTGGTCGTGTTGGTGGCGGAGCTCTCAGCAGACCTCACTTCCTGTCCTGTAATGATGAAGTGATGATTGGTGGAGAGTCCGTCTCTGACACGTTATTCCTGCTTTTTAAAGCTGAGCTGACTTTCTGTTCTACCTGGTAAAGGCCATGACGAGCCCACAGACTGCAGACCGAACGTTCTGCTCTTATTTGTCAGAAATGTTAAAGACATGGTGATTTGCAGGGGCAGCGCGAGGTCCGGACCCCCTGCAGCCGTCAGCTCCAGAGGCCCAGCTGTTCGCCACAATAGAGCCGTGATTACACCCACACGGCTCGCGGGGTCTCGGCTCCTCCCCGCCTGTCTGCGCTCCACTTCCTGCCCAGCAGGCCTGTGATTGTACCCGCTCAGCCTTTCACCGCCTGCCTCCACATCTCTGTCCCTCCATCAATACTCCCACATGGGGCGTCTTATCACACCGCTGCCGGCAGTGCTCTGACCTGATGTGAAAGAATGAACTGCGAACGAGGAGGAGAGAAGCTGAATAATTAAGAGGTGAGAGGAGAATCAGATGTTAACTAAAGAGTCTTAACACATGCATGCTGAGTGTTTCTGCTTTTATCAAACGCTGTCTGTTCAGATTATGAGACTGCTGTGAACAGAGAGGAGTCATCAGCGTAACACCTGATCTTAGTCACTCTGAAGGGTCTGCAGACGACAGCTGAAACTGTGTTTCTGCTCACTGGTTCATCAGATCTGACCTTCATTTAACGGACGTCATAAACTCAGAGAGAGTCAGGCACAGCTCGCTCCTCAGGATCTGGACTGGAGATACTTTGAAAGGCAGTGTTGAGTGAAAGCTTCCTCTCTGTATTAAAGAAATGCAGGGTACAAAAAGCTGCAGTTCCTCCAGTGTCCACTAGAGGCTGTCTCCAAAAGTGAGTCAGTCCCCAAAGAGCCCCATGTTAAAGTGTCCGACCTGCACTCTGAGCCCTGGAGGTTCAACCTGATCTCCTCAGTGTGTTGTGTAGTTTGACAGCTTTAAGAGAGGAGCAAGGCGTGGTAGCGGATTGACCCTGATCCGTTAATTTAAAATGTGTTAATCCTCCTAACAAAATATATTTATAGTTACACCTAAGTTCATTAAAAAGTTGTTAAGGAAACGAATAAAGTCGAACTAAACTCATGGTAACACTCCAACATGCCAAAAACTGTTTACGCTTTATTCACACCTCAAAGGGAAGCTCCACCTAGTGGTCAGAGTCATGATGACACACTGATACATCACACTGTGTTTGGCTTGTGTCTCTAATAGGGTTGTCGATTCTTCTTATCAATCCAATTCCTTATCAGTTCTCCTAACGATTCCTGAGTATTTTTGTGAGGGGGAAAAAAGTCCTACACAGTCTTCAGCACCAAAAGGAACCATTTTATTTTCTCCAAAATGATGTCTGCACAAGACTGAACATGAACATATTCAACTTGAACATACTGAACAATAGGTTGACCTCATTCTCTGCCGCGTGAGTCCGGACGTGGCCCCTCGAGCCTGGAGGAAAAGACTTTGAATTTGGAGAGGAAAATTGCTTTTCCTCCGGGGTTCATCCGGGGGTCATCGCAGAGGTATTTTACCCGCTCTCAGTGCCTCATTTTCGGCCGTGTGAGTCCGGACGTGGCTCCTGGAGCCTGGAGGAAAATACTTAGAATTTTTTCCACTCCGTGTTTCCTGGTTTACACTCTATGATTCTGCATCACAGAGTGTGTGATGTAATGCTACGTGCCACGACATGACGTTGTGCTGGGAGATGAATTCGATAACATTTGAGGTTTACAATTCCGATGGAATTTATCAATTGGAACTGGTTCTAAGTCCGGTCCGGTTTTCGATTTCCACCCCTAGTCTAACAACCATGAAACTTGGACTTGGGAGTCATTGATCCAAACAAATATCTATAAGACAGAAATATGTCCCGTTTTCACCTGTTCAAAACTAAAACAACGCACAGTGATGACGTAACCATGTTTTACCTCACCTTACGGTCTGTGGTGTCAACAAGCAGAAGCTAAATGTTTGACATGATGTGTGATCAGTTTGCCTCTTGTGTTGCTCATGTTAGTGAAAGTTAATAACCATAATCGAGGGCAATCAGAAGAGCCGAAAGATCAGTAAGAGAGCCGCTAATGGGATAAAATAATTACACAAGGCTCATTTGGCTCACAGCCGTCAATATTTCATCATGACATCAACACTTCTGTTTCTCCACCTTCAAAATAAAAGCCTCCTCAGAGCCGTATGTTAAGACATAGCTTACACCTACAACCCTGATGTATATAGGATCAGCTCGGGTCACACTTCAGCTTCAAGGACGGCTGTCACTCTTTGATTGGAGCGCAGACTTCATAATGATTCAAAGATCTGTCCTCACACAGTTTATGTTTCATAAATGAGCTCGCCGTGTCCCCGGTGGACGTCTATAGGAACAGGTCGGGCTGTGCTAACGACCTCACTGTGTGTCGTTTGGCAGAGATGCTGAAGCAGGTGAATCACTGAAACGCTTCCATTAATCACTGAGGTGACACACACAGCCATACTTCACTTCTGAAATTAGCTTATCAATAATTCACTGATATTGAAACAAGACTAAGTGTCCTTCATCTGCGCGGCTCCAACAGTAAATGAGCAAAATTATACAAAAACATGATTTATGATGCGTTTCAAAGGGAGCTGAGGCACGAGGGGCTCTGCAGCGGGACGAGGGCTGTGAAGACGCAGAGCTGCGTGCAGTGAGTGTTTACTGTACACACGCCTCTATTAACACATCAATACACAGATTATAACAATGAGATTACATCAAATCAGAGCTCCAGGGGGTCCAGCAGGATGAAGAGGGAGGAGGAACCCTGGTTCGATATCTGACACACGTCTGACATGAAGTCCTGACATTTTCCAGATGCTATCAGGACTCTTACGTCGGACTTCCACCAGATCTGTGACTGGTCTGTCTCAGATCTGCTGTTTTTTTTTAGCTCTGACCTTTTTCACGGAATGTTCCATTTGTTCTAGAATTCTGACATCACAGACAGAATTCTGGAATTCTGTCTGTGATGTCAGAATTCTAGAACACCTGCTGTTGCTCTCCATACAGACTGTTCTTGCTGCTGACACCTGATTGGTGGATACGACTCAGACTACAGACAGAGACCAGAACCCCTCTCAGACTAGAACCCAGACCCTGAGATCCAGATTCAACATGTTTCTGAATCAGAATCTGTAATTACAGGTTAGTTGTACAGTTTGTTGTTAGGTGAAATACGATCTGGTGATAACAAGGGATCGGCAGAGAATTTTGAATATTCAAATATTTGTTCACTTTGTAAAAATCGAAGAGTTACTTCTAATATTTTCTCATTTTAAAAGTAAAATTTTTCATTGTTTTTACCGCTGTCCGGTTGTAATATGGTACTCCTGCCAGACGGTGGCTATAGAACATCTTAAAGATGTTTGCTAACTGCATTAAGTAACAGAAGAAGAATGCTAACTGCATTAAATAGCAAAAGAAGAAGAAAACATTAGTGACAGTCGCAGGGATTTTCTCTGTTTATGAATCTCACACTACTACACGTATTTCCAGAGACTGATCTTGGCTGTAAAATGGAAACACACGCCACACCGCATCACGTCACAGAAACACCGAACTAAAGATAGAGATGGACTGGACACGGATCTGGTGGAATTTGGCAGTTAAGGTGCATTTCAACCAAAAGTAAAAAGTAAAGGCACTACATCACCAGACCAGTAGAGGGCAGTAAGTCAAAGACGAATGCAATTCATCACAGATGACACCACCGGCTGGTATCACAACAGTTAGCCTGTTAGCATGAAGAGACTCAGCTGGCGCTGTTTTAGATGGTGCTATATTTCATCACAGATGGATTCACTGAATCAACACGTGAGAGGAGATAAGCGCGAGTAGCAAAGACGTTTCAACACGGCTTTAAAATCCTTTTGAACTCTAAAAGCCGTGGCAGAGATCAGCCGGTGTTTTGGTTTAAACGGCGACCCTGTTAACTGGAGACTCTCAGCCGGATGCATCCCTCACAAACGTCTTTAGACGATCATTAAATATCTGATGAGGATATTGAATCTTAAAACTCCCTCTGTGTTTCAACAACTGTGTAAACTCCACAAACACTGACACGTTCAGCTGAAGGTCTCCAGTTTACAGGGTCACTTTTAAAACCGTAACACCGGGAGAGACGGATTCACGGTGGGCTGAGAGAAGACTACTGTTACAAGCTGCTAAATCAAGAGAATCATGTTATTGTGGACGACGGGCGGAATATCTACCCCTGAACTAAATTTAGACCCTTGTTCCACTGGTCGAAACACACGTAGTTCAGGGGTAAAGTCCCTAGTTCTGGGGTAAAGTTCCTCCAGTTGAAAAACGCCTTTAGACTCTGATACTTGCAGGAACTCTCCGTTAATACGTGCACGTCACAGCAGGAGAGTTCCTCAGTTGGACAAGCGAGTGTACGAGTATGAGTGTTGAAAGTGAAAGTAGAAAACATAAAGCAGAGAAACTCCCAACTTGAACGTCGTCACCTCGCCCTCTCGCCCTCTTGCTCACAGTGCACGTCCCAGACTATAACCTGAAGTGTGCACTCATGGACTCCCTCCGACCTCTCAGACGTCCTGCAGGGGGCCGCAGGTAAAGGTCTGCATGAAGTCAGAGCAACACTGTTGGAGCTGGAAGTTTTCAGGTGTGCAGTGCACGTGCGTGTGAAAGTTACAGTGTGTTTTATCTCAGCTCTCTGATGTCTCTGCAGAAACAAGCGCTCACACTCCAGGTTTCAGGTAAAGACTGTAAAAACAGCAATAACATCAGAGAGCAACGAGACATCCCGCTCGTAAACACCACGTGTGACATTACATTCCCCTCATGGAGACGGTCCTTTAGAGACACGGCTCAGAGCGTCACACAGCTCCTGTTTGTACCTGAGATATCACAGGAGGAGGAGGAGGAGGAGGAGGAGGAGGAGGAAGACCACCTCATAAAGAAATGTAATCTGAGTTAAAGCCAGGTGTCTGATGGCGTCGTGCTGCTCAGACGTTTGTTGAGCTCACTTTGAGACTCAGACAGAGACACCATGTGGTCTGATTACAGATGTGCCCATCAGTCCTTTAACTGCAGGTATAATACGTCCTGTTAGGAAGCTTTGGCAGGTGTGTAGCCTCCTGCTGTGCCTCACACACGACTCATTGAACATGCAATGATAAGCGTAGTGTCTAAACATGACTCAGTCGGAGTCCTGAGGAAGTTTAACTCTCCTAAAGTCTGAAGGTAGAGCGTCTGAGTCGTGTAAAAAGCTCGTCACACACTGATCCTCCTCTTGTCTTGCTAACTGAGACAAGTTTAGATCCTAAATAAAAGAGAGCCTTAAAGTCCTCGTTCAGACCAGGGACAGCAGGTCTGTGTTTCCTCCCTGATGTGGACATGTCTCTGTGTTTTAGCTCTCTTTATGGAACATGATTGGTCTCATCAGAAATCACATTGGACATGTTTCCTCGCTCACATTCACTCCTGCTTCCTCTCTCTAACTTCACTTAGCCTCTCCTGGAGATTCAGCTGACCTCTGCAGCCCAATGAATTTCTGTTAAACTGCAGAGGAAAACACAATACAGCACATTAGACGGAGCGCATTTTTGTGTACAGAAACGTCTCCCATAATCAGCTCCCTGTATTCCATCTTGATCTGCCCTGCCTCCCTCTCTGTCCACGCCGCAGCTCGCTGAGCGATGGGCCATTTTCTGGAGAAGCACTCAGCCGAACGAAATGATTCCACGCGGACAAACAGAGAGAGGAAACACTTTTAAAAGCAAGGACGGACCGTGTGTGTGTGTGTGTGTTTCCATTATGTGATCGGCTTCTGAACCTTCAGTTTCAGCCAAGCAGAAATCTCAGGGGTTCAGAAATGAAGCCACTGCAGTAGTTCTAAAAACCTGCAGTTCCTCCAGTGTCCACTAGAGCGTGTCTCCTGCAGTGAGTCAGTCCCCATAGAGCCCCATGTTAAAATGTTACAGCAGAAATAAACATGTTTACAGCCTGGTACAAAAACAGTTTGGGTCTCTATAGCTCATTTCTCTCTTCTGTTATTCTACTCAATGGAATGGAATGAAACAGATCAAAGCAGAATGGAATGGAACAGATCAAAGTGGAATGGAATGAAATGGAACAGATCAAAGCAGAATGGAATGGAACAGATCAAAGCAGAATGGAATGGAACAGACCAAAGCAGAATAGAATGGAATGGAACAGATCAAAGCAGAATGGAATGGAATGGAACAGATCAAAGCAGAATGGAATGGAACAGACCAAAGCAGAATGGAATGGAATGGAACAGATCAAAGCAGAATGGAATGGAACAGATCAAAGCAGAATGGAATGGAACAGATCAAAGCAGAATGGAATGGAACAGACCAAAGCAGAATGGAATGGAATGGAACAGATCAAAGCAGAATGGAATGGAATGGAACAGACCAAAGCAGAATGGAATGGAATGGAACAGATCAAAGCAGAATGGAATGGAATGGAACAGATCAAAGCAGAATGGAATGGAACAGATCAAAGCAGAATGGAATGGAACAGATCAAAGCAGAATGGAATGGAACAGACCAAAGCAGAATAGAATGGAATGGAACAGATCAAAGCAGAATAGAATGGAACAGATCAAAGCAGAATAGAATGGAATGGAACAGATCAAAGTAGAATAGAATGGAATGGAACAGATCAAAGCAGAATAGAATGGAATAGAACAGATGCTACAATAGCTTCTAGAGAGCTAATGAATTAGCCTCGGGCACAGACTGACACCTTCACTCTTCTTTAGCTCCACCCTCTCATACAACTATGCTTACTTTGAGCTCTAGGAAATCAACATGTCACTAAGTGAGGCTTTAAATAAACAAAGCATCAAGTCCATCGTCTGTGGTGTCAGCTCTCTGGATTCAGGACTCTCTTGTTTCAAGACCTGCAATTTTATCTGATACTTACTATAAGTTTATTTTCTGGATCTTTTCCTTTACTTGATAGGACAGCTTGAGAGAGAGACAGAGAGAGAAAGTGGGAGAGAGAGAGAGAGAGAGAGAGAGAGAGAGAGAGAGAGAGAGAGAGAGAGAGAGAGAGAGAGAGAGAGAGAGAGAGAGAGAGAGAGACAGGAAGAGTGGGATGAGGACTGTAGCCTCTGTACACGGGGCGTCTGTTCTTCCAGCTGATCTAAACCAGCGTCCCTGTACGCTGTTTGTTGATGATGTCAAGGTTCTGATATTTCACTTCAAACCTTCAGAGCTCCTTCAGTTCAAAACAGTCAAAGTGAAGAAGGACAGCCAAGGGTGAGGAAACAGAGTGTACAAAGGACGGTCCTCATAAGGACAGGTACACTGACAGACTCTGTGTGAGTGTGTGTGTATGTGTGTGTGTGTATGTGTGTGTGTGTGTGTGTGTGTGTAGACGTTTTATCAGCAGAGGAAAACAACAAACAAAGAGCATCTTTATCTGTGATCATTGTGAGCACACCTCTCTGTCGAGCTCACAGCTGACTGCCTCCACACACTCACTGTTTGTTTCAATGTAAAGGTAATCAGGTGAGTCCGGCTGCAGAGATCCACACACAGACAGGACGGACAGGTGGGTCGATCTCCGGGGGGACAGAGACAAGGACAGGACACATCAGAGAGACTGGAGTCTGGTGTCTAACTGATGTTGAAGTTTTATTTAAACGTGAGGGAGGAATTAAGTTCTTTAGTTAGAGGTACTTCCACTACAGAGTCATGTCTGTGTTTAATGCAGTGACTTCCACTACAGAGTCATGTCTGTTTTTAATGCAGTGACTTCCACTACAGAGTCATGTCTGTTTTTAATGCAGTGAATTCCACTACAGAGTCATGTCTGTGTTTAATGCAGTGACTTCCACTATAGAGTCATGTCTGTTTTTAATGCAGTGACTTCCACTACAGAGTCATGTCTGTTTTTAATGCAGTGACTTCCACTACAGAGTCATGTCTGCTTTTAATGCAGTGACTTCCACTACAGAGTCATGTCTGTTTCTAATGCAGTGACTTCCACTACAGTGTCATGTCTGTTTTTAATGCAGTGACTTCCACTACAGAGTCATGTCTGTGTTTAATGCAGTGACTTCCACTACAGAGTCATGTCTGCTTTTAATGCAGTGACTTCCACTACAGAGTCATGTCTGTTTCTAATGCAGTGACTTCCACTACAGAGTCATGTCTGTTTTTAATGCAGTGACTTCCACTACAGAGTCATGTCTGTGTTTAATGCAGTGACTTCCACTACAGAGTCATGTCTGTGTTTAATGCAGTGACTTCCACTACAGAGTCATGTCTGTTTTTAATGCAGTGACTTCAACTACAGTCATGTCTGTTTTTAATGCAGTGACTTCCACTACAGAGTCATGTCTGTGTTTAATGCAGTGACTTCCACTACAGAGTCATGTCTGTTTTTAATGCAGTGACTTCCACTACAGAGTCATGTCTGTGTTTAATGCAGTGACTTCCACTACAGAGTCATGTCTGTGTTTAATGCAGTGACTTCCACTACAGAGTCATGTCTGTTTTTAATGCAGTGACTTCCACTACAGAGTCATGTCTGTTTTTAATGCAGTGACTTCCACTACAGAGTCATGTCTGTGTTTAATGCAGTGACTTCCACTTCAGAGTCATGTCTGTTTTTAATGCAGTGACTTCAACTACAGAGTCATGTCTGTGTTTAATGCAGTGACTTCCACTACAGAGTCATGTCTGTGTTTAATGCAGTGACTTCCACTTCAGAGTCATGTCTGTCTTTAATGCAGTGACTTCCACTACAGAGTCATGTCTGTTTTTAATGCAGTGACTTCCACTACAGAGTCATGTCTGTTTTTAATACAGTGACTTCCACTACAGAGTCATGTCTGTTTTAATGCAGTGACTTCCACTACAGTCATGTCTGTTTTTAATGCAGTGACTTCCACTACAGAGTCATGTCTGTGTTTAATGCAGTGACTTCCACTACAGAGTCATGTCTGTTTTAATGCAGTGACCTCCACTACAGAGTCATGTCTGTTTTTAATGCAGTGACTTCCACTACAGAGTCATGTCTGTGTTTAATGCAGTGACTTCCACTACAGAGTCATGTCTGTTTTTAATGCAGTGACTTCCACTACAGAGTCATGTCTGTTCTTAATGCAGTGACTTCCACTACAGAGTCATGTCTGTTCTTAATGCAGTGACTTCCACTACAAATTCATGTCTGTTTTTAATGCAGTGACTTCCACTACAGAGTCATGTCTGTTCTTAATGCAGTGACTTCCACTACAGTCATGTCTGTGTTTAATGCAGTGACTTCCACTACAGAGTCATGTCTGTTTTTAATGCAGTGACTTCCACTACAGAGTCATGTCTGTTTTTAATGCAGTGACTTCCACTACAGAGTCATGTCTGTTTTTAATGCAGTGATTTCCACTACAGAGTCATGTCTGTTTTTTAATGCAGTGACTTCCACTTCAGAGTCATGTCTGTTTTTAATGCAGTGACTTCCACTACAGAGTCATGTCTGTTTTTAATGCAGTGATTTCCACTACAGAGTCATGTCTGTTTTTAATGCAGTGATTTCCACTACAGAGTCATGTCTGTGTTTAATGCAGTGACTTCCACTACAGAGTCATGTCTGTTTTTAATGCAGTGACTTCCACTACAGAGTCATGTCTGTTTTTAATGCAGTGACTTCCACTACAGAGTCATGTCTGTGTTTAATGCAGTGACTTCCACTACAGAGTCATGTCTGTTTTTAATGCAGTGACTTCCACTACAGAGTCATGTCTGTTTTTAATGCAGTGACTTCCACTACAGAGTCATGTCTGTTTTAATGCAGTGACTTCTACTACAGAGTCATGTCTGTTTTTAATGCAGTGACTTCCACTACAGAGTCATGTCTGTTTTTAATGCAGTGATCTCCACTACAGAGACATGTCTGTTTTTAATGCAGTGATCTCCACTACAGAGTCATGTCTGTTATTAATGCAGTGACCTCCACTACAGAGTCATGTCTGTTTTTAATGCAGTGACTTCCACTACAGAGTCACGTCTGTTATTAATGCAGTGACCTCCACTACAGAGTCATGTCTGTTTTTAATGCAGTGACTTCCACTACAGAGTCATGTCTGTTTTTAATGCAGTGACTTCCACTACAGAGTCATGTCTGTTTTTAATGCAGTGACTTCCACTACAGAGTCATGTCTGCTTTTAATGCAGTGACCTCCACTACAGAGTCATGTCTGTTTTTAATGCAGTGACTTCCACTACAGAGTCATGTCTGTTTTTAATGCAGTGACTTCCACTACAGAGTCATGTCTGTTTTTAATGCAGTGACTTCCACTACAGAGTCATGTCTGTTTTTAATGCAGTGACTTCCACTACAGAGTCATGTCTGTTTTTAATGCAGTGACTTCCACTACAGAGTCATGTCTGTTTTTAATGCAGTGACTTCCACTACAGAGTCATGTCTGCTTTTAATGCAGTGACTTCCACTACAGAGTCATGTCTGTTTATAATGCAGTGACTTCCACTACAGTCATGTCTGTTTATAATGCAGTGACTTCCACTACAGAGTCATGTCTGTTTATAATGCAGTGACTTCCACTACAGAGTCATGTCTGTTTTTAATGCAGTGACTTCCACTACAGAGTCATGTCTGTTTTTAATGCAGTGACTTCCACTACAGAGTCATGTCTGTTTTTAATGCAGTGACTTCTACTACAGAGTCATGTCTGTGTTTAATGCAGTGACTTCAACTACAGAGTCATGTCTGTGTTTAATGCAGTGACTTCCACTACAGAGTCATGTCTGTGTTTAATGCAGTGACTTCAACTACAGAGTCATGTCTGTGTTTAATGCAGTGACTTCCACTACAGAGTCATGTCTGTGTTTAATGCAGTGACTTCAACTACAGAGTCATGTCTGTGTTTAATGCAGTGACTTCCACTACAGAGTCATGTCTGTTTTTAATGCAGTGACTTCCACTACAGAGTCATGTCTGTTTTTAATGCAGTGACTTCCACTACAGAGTCATGTCTGTTTTTAATGCAGTGACTTCCACTGCAGAGTCATGTCTGTTTTTAATGCAGTGACCTCCACTACAGAGTCATGTCTGCTTTTAATGCAGTGACTTCCACTGCAGAGTCATGTCTGTTTTTAATGCAGTGACCTCCACTACAGAGTCATGTCTGTGTTTAATGCAGTGACCTCCACTACAGAGTCGTGTCTCAGCAGGATGAAGTGGTTCATGTATGTGATGAAGTGAGCACACATGTTTTGATTATAAACTGAAGGAGCTGATGAGAAACAGAAGGAGGTAAACGATAAGAAAGCCTGTTTGCTTTTCCTCCTGCAGGATCTGCTCATACATAATTTCTCCTGTTCTTCTGCTCTTCTTCTCTTTCTTAAGAAGTCATTTTTTAAAATAGAATTAAATGCAAATTAGAGTGGAGCTGATTATCATATAAACGGCTGCTGCCTGGAGGGCCAAGACACTCCACATTTATTTATTTATTTAGTCATATTTCCCACATTTCCCCATAAAACTGTGACTTTAATCAGACCACACTTTCTTTTAAAGACATCGGGGAGTCAGGGACCAGCGGAGGCGACGCTTCTGTTTGTGTGTGTGTGTGTGTGTGTGTGTGTGTGCGTATGTGTGAGTCATGAGGCCAAGTGTGCAGAGAGGAAGAGACATCGACCTGCGGCACAGCTTCATTAGCATCCTGCTGTACATCCCTCAATTAGCCTGCTGTTGCTTCATGTTGATGATCTTTTACCGTGAGGGCAAACACCTGTACAGGTACTCATCTCTACGGAGGAGAACACCTTTAATTAGCTGAGAGTAACGTAAAGGAGGGATGAGGGAGGATAAGAGAGAGACGAGTGAGAGTTTAACAGAGGAATCAGCTTCCTAATGCCACACGGTTAATTTAACATCTGTTCCTTTACGGGGGAAGAAAAGAAGGACAGGAGGGGTTCAAGACACTGGTCTCAGGTCCAGATTTACTAAAGGTCTACAGGACTTTAAACCTGAGCAAATAAAGACATCATCTAATTTACAAGCTCAGTTAAAGGGTTAAATGCGCCGCTAATTGGGCTGCAGAGCAACTAGCATAAGGTGCCATTTTTTTGTGCTCTCAGTCTAAAACAGCAACACCACCGCCCTCATCAATGACACTTCCTGATTAACGACCAATCACAATCAAGAAGGGGCGGGACTTCTGATATCAACTATGTTACATGCTCTGAGTTTTGAGCTGCTGCTGATGCTCTGATATGATTTATATCAACAGTTTTTACAGTTTCTTGTTGAGATGCCGTTGAATGAAGATGGTATGAAGTGTTACGGCAACCCTGTCCTGAGTGTAGGTGTCATGGCTGCCGAGCTAGAGGTGGATGGGCCTCCCTGGTCACGAGGCAAATTAGCCAATGAGACAGGGACGCTGTGGTCTTGATTCGCTCGAGCAGACATCTGTGCAGGAGGAGAAAGAGACCCCGTTGTCAGAAGCCGTCGATACAATGAGAAGTTCTCCTGCTTGTCCATTGCTTAACTAAGTTTGAGTTATTGTCGTCTCTCATCTGTTACCACAAATGAACTGTCATCGGAAACCCTGAGGAGTCATCGGAAGGATGCAGCGTGAGCTGGTCTCAGGGACTGTGCATGGTGACCGTGGAAGGTAAGCCACCACAGGGAAGGTCCTCCTCTCTTTTGCCTTAGCTAGACGGCAGCCATTTTTTCTTCCTTTCTTACGGCACGGGCAGCAAACCAGGGCGTGAAATGAACAGCCGCCAAGCACCAATGGCAGGTAAAAAATTATTTCAGCGTGTAAAACAAAAACACACACTCGCCAGTGGCCGATGTAAAATGTTGTATTGCATGTGAGGTTTTGTTTTCATACTTTCGCCCATTTCTGCCGACTGTCAGGCTGTTTTGACCCTCGTGGCGCTCTACTGTTGTGATTTGGTACGTCGGGAACGGCGTGACGTCACCTACTGGAGTTCTTTTCATTCCCTTTGCTTGAAGAAGCACGGCGGGAAGAGCGTTTCCAGGAAGATGTGGCGACACATTCCCGGTGTGAAGCCACCACAAACAAAAAGGAGAAACAAAGAGGCATGAGACGATGAAGAAGAGGAACAGACAGCTAAACAGAGTAATGTCGATATGCAACGTTTCAACTGACGAGGCTGTTAAAATTTTAAATCAAATAAGGCATGATTTTTTTATTTGGCCAGTGAAAAATATTGTTAGCCGGTCAACTTTTGGAGGTCACTAGCCAATGGCAGATGAGGTAAAAAGTTAATTTTACACCCTGGATGCCATAGACAACAGTTGTGCCAGGGTTGTGTTACCGTGACAGAAGCATACAGAACATTTTAAAACAGATCCAACTGTCACTACTTAGGGAAGTGGAAGTGGTGAGGGACGACCTTCGTCACCTAGCAAAAGCTAACGCTGGTGAGAAGCGATCTGAAATAGTGGGCATGGCACCGAACTGTGCACCTGTGTCGGTTAGATGATGCATCACACTTCCTGTTGGGGTGAAACTGTCTCAGTATGAAAACACCTTGTTCTCATTACTTATCTGAAGAATCTGAGACATTCAGGAGGATTTCTAACTAACACAACATCCCGGTTCATTTCAAGCCTTCCAACGACTCTACTGATGACTTCATGTGACTTTGTTAGCAAGCTAATGACTCTTAGAGGCTTGGGTTTTTCTTGTCTGCCCCGAAGTCTGTTCTGTTTTTTTCATTTTGCTTTTGCCAGAAAAAAATTGATTTTTTTTTTTTTCAAATTTTTAATTTTTCAAAAAAAAAAAAAAATCAAATTATTTTTTTTCAAATTTTTAATTTTTCAAAAAAAAAAAAAAATCTAATTTTTTTTTTTCAAATTTTAAAATTTTCAAAAAAAAAAAAAAATCTAATTTTTTTTTCAAAAAAGTATTTTTGTCCAAAAAAAATTGGTCAATTTATTTTTTCAATTTTCTTTTGTCAATTTTTTTTTTTCGAAATTTTTTTGGCAATTTATTTTTGTCAAATTTTTCCAAAAACCATTCACAGTCATTGTTTTTTCCATCTGTGATTCACTTGATTTCTCTTTCTTTCATTAGGTTTATCTTTTTTGTATGTGTGTGTACTTTTCAAAAGAAGAAGCTGTGATTCTCTTGATTTAGCAGCTTGTAACAGTAGTCTTCTCTCAGCCCACCGTGAATGTTTCTCTCCTCCCGGTGTTACGGTTTTAAAAGTGACCTTGTAAACTGGAGACCTTCAACTGAATGTGTCAGTGTTTGGGGAGTTTACACAGCTGTTGAAACACAGAGGGAGTTTTAAGATTCAAAATATCCTCATCAGATATTTAATGATCGTCTAAAGACGTTTATGAGGGATGCATCCGGCTGAGAGTCTCCAGTTAACAGGGTCGCTGTTTAAACCAAAACACCGTCCGATCTCTGCCGCGGCTTTTTGAGTTCAAAAGGATTTTAAAGCCGTGTTGAAACGTCTTTGCTACTCGCGCTTATCTCCTCTCACGTGTTGATTCAGTGAATCCATCTGTGATGAAATATAGCACCATCTAAAACAGAGCCAGCTGAGTCTCTTCATGCTAACAGGCTAACTGTTGTGTTGCTCATAATGAAACCTGCCTGTCCGTCTTCTTCTGTGGTGTCAGCTGTGATGAATGGCATTGGTCTATCTTTTACTGTTGTCACTTCCTGTTGGGGTGAAACTGTCTCAGTATGAAAACACCTTGTTCTCATTACTTATCTGAAGAATCTGAGACATTCAGGAGGATTTCTAACTAACACAACATCCCGGTTCATTTCAAGCCTTCCGACGACTCTACTGATGACTTCATGTGACTTTGTTAGCAAGCTAACGACTCATAGAGGCTTGTCCGCCCCGAACTCTGTTCTGAGGATATTTGAAACGTCTTAAAGAATGGACACTAAAGCCTGTTTCCTTTCTGGATCAAGCTTTGAACTTGCTCTCAAGATGGAGATGCTAACAGCTCGTCTCCACAATCAGACCCAAAACAAGAGCCAGCTGCACAGAGCTGCAGAGCCTCAGCAGAATGTTTGAGCTTTAAAGGAGCAGATATCGGATCATTTCAAATGTTTCCACGTCCAGTTCTCCTGTTGGATTGTTCAGTAACACTGACCTGATTGTCTCTGCTTGCTGCATGCTCTCCTCACAGTGAAATGAAATGTAGGTTGTATTTATGGAGTCACCACAGGTCTGGCTGCCTCCCCCGCTCTATGATAATCAGTCCACTGAATGGATGCTTGGTTTCCTCTCACAGCTGTGTCGGAGCCAGGTCTGAGGAATCCCCAAAATATCACATCAAAGGAGCGAAGAACAATAAGACTCAGTCCTCAGTAATCCACAGTGTGCTGTTCTCTGCTGCAGACCTGCTTACAGCTCCGTGTTCACACCGATGCCGTCTTCCTCTGACATCACGTTCAGAGAGACGGCTCAGAGGATGTTATGATGTTAAAGGCTGTGATCAGGATAGAAGGCGTCTTAAAGACCACGAATAATCACACAAGTTTAATGGAGAATAAAAAACATGCTCATCGTCAGTTTGCACACGCTCAAGATCACACCAGATCCGTGTCCGGTCTGTCTCCGATCTGTCACAGCACCGGATCTGATAGGTTTCTTTTCTAGTCAATGTGTTAACTTCCACTGGATCCGCTCCGTTGCGTTCCAGCATACGTCACTGGCCTGATTTGCACAATCTACCCTGGACTTCAGTCCGCGGTCGAGAAGCAGAAAAAAATTGGGGGCACAGGAACCTTTTAGTTCAGGGGAAAGTAGTTCTGGGGGCTAAAAGACCCCCGAACTCTTGGTCGAAATGCACCTTTAGGCGTTTTTCGACCAGAGGCACTATTGAACTACTCGCATTTTGACCGGTGGAACTAGGGTCTAAATTTAGTTCAGGGGTAGATAATCTCCCCCCTAAAAAAGCCCCTGCTACGGGGGTAGTACTTTTCAAAGGTCCCGGGACTTTTGGGGGGCGGGGCCTGCAATGCTGAATGAGTTTGATTGGTAGATTAACCACAGTGTTTTTATTCAGCCCGCCGTCCACAATAACATCACACACATCTGTGATTCTCTTGATTTCTCTTTCTTTCATTAGTTTTTATTTGTTCTATCTTTTTTGTATGTGTGTGTACTTTTCAAAAGAAGAAGCTGTGATTCTCCGGGTCAACTTTTTTGACAATTTTTTTTTTTCATTTTGCTTTTGCCAGAAAAAAATTGAAATTTTTTTTTTCAAATTTTTAATTTTTCAAAAAAAAAAAAAAAATCTATTTTTTTTTTTTCAAATTTATAATTTTTCAAAAAAAAAAAAAAATTTGGTCAATTTATTTTTTCAATTTTCTTTTGTCAATTTTTTTTTTCGAAATTTTTTTGGCAATTTATTTTTGTCAAATTTTTCCAAAAACAATTCACAGTCATTGTTTTTTCCATCTGTGATTCACTTGATTTCTCTTTCTTTCATTAGTTTTTATTTGTTCTATCTTTTTTGTATGTGTGTGTACTTTTCAAAAGAAGAAGCTGTGATTCTCTTGATTTAGCAGCTTGTAACAGTAGTCTTCTCTCAGCCCACCGTGAATGCGTCTCTCCCGGTGTTCCGGTTTTAAAAGTGACCTTGTAAACTGGAGACCTTCAGCTGAACGTGTCAGTGTTTGTGGAGTTTACACAGCTGTTGAAACACAGAGGAGTTTTAAGATTCAAAATATCCTCATCAGATATTTAATGATCGTCTAAAGACGTTTATGAGGGATGCATCCGGCTGAGAGTCTCCAGTTAACAGGGTCGCTGTTTAAACCAAAACACCGGCCGATCTCTGCCACGGCTTTTTGAGTTCAAAAGGATTTTAAAGCCGTGTTGAAACGTCTTTGCTACTCACGCTTATCTCCTCTCACGTGTTGATTCAGTGAATCCATCTGTGATGAAATATAGCACCATCTAAAACAGAGCCAGCTGAGTCTCTTCATGCTAACAGGCTAACTGTTGTGTTGCTTATAATGAAACCTGCCTGTCCGTCTTCTTCTGTGGTGTCAGCTGTGATGAATGGCATTGGTCTATCTTTTACTGCCCTCTACTGGTCTGGTGGTGTAGTGCATTTACTTTTTTTCCCCTCCAAGGCTTCGGCCTCGCGGTTGAAACACAGACAACAATGGGGGCACAGGAACCTTTTAGTTCAGGGGAAAGTAGTCCTGGGGGCTAAAAGACCCGGAACTCTTGGTCGAAATGCACCTTAGGTGTTTTGGCTTCACTTCCTCGACAGTCTGTGGTCTTCACTGTTACCTGCAGCTCTGCATTATGTAACCGTCCAGGTGTTGGACTCAGACACTCAAACAGAACATCGTCCACTGAAGCCTGCAGCTCAAGTTTCTGCTGACACCTCCTCTCTGCAACTTCACACACACTGCTCTCTCCTCCCTCCCTCCCTCCTTGTAGCCCTGTGTGTGCTTGTTTTAAAGTCTTCTTCATGGTGAACTGTGGACCTGTGAAGCTCCTCAGTCTGCTCCTGCAGGCTCACAGCTCTCTACAACAACACCTCGGCCTACCTGCAGCCTCAGGCGAGGGCTACAGAGAGGGCAGATGGGCTCCATCTTCCAGGAGTCTCAGTGTCTCAGGTGTCTCTCCGTAGATACACACACACACAGCGCAATGTTTCACACATAGCGCACACACACACACAGACACACACAGACACATAGACATCCTTCCCATCCGATGCATAATTCAGAGCCTTCAGACATTTGAAGAAACATCAGAGAACAGGAATCCAGGCTGCTTCTGCTGCACTGTGACCCTCTGTGTCTCTGACTCCACATCTTTTATTCCACTGCTTACTGCATGTGTGTGTGTGTGTGTGTGTGTGTGTGTGTGTGTGTGTGTGTGTGTGTGTGTGTTACATATGGTTATACTCATCTCTCCGATCCCTGACTTCAGCAGGGACCTCACAGTCAGAGCGTTTAAGAGCCTCCATCTGCTCAGAGCTCTAATAGGACAGATGTGTGTGTGTGTGTGTGTGTGTGTGTGTGTGTTGGGTGTATTAACATAGAGTCATGAGGTGTGTATCAGTATGCAGAGTTTTATTTCCAGTAAGACTGAGTGAGGAGAGAGGAGGCGGACGAGCTCAGTATCATTTTGAGTAATTAGGATGAAAGTCTAAATTTCAGTCCCAACACAACAATCTGCAGCTCTGCTCTTCTGATCAGCATTAAGTCTTTACTGACCATCTGCTCTGCTCAGCTCAGAGTCAGACATATTAGCTCAGCTGACGAGGCTTTGGCTCTGCAGAAAGCATTCCTCTATTTTCTGTCTTCATATTTAACTGAGTGTTTTATCCTCCCAACCGACCGTGGATCAAACTGCACTAAAACACAAAGTACAACTCTGCAAGCTAGCACGCTGTTCACAAACTGTGTTTGTGTTGTAGGACAGGAGGATGGAGAGAGAATCTGAGGGGAAACTGAGCGAGCCTTTTATAACGGCTTTGTATGGTGTCTGTATGGAGAGCAAAAGCAGGAGGATTCAATCTGAGGAGGATTTCTGTCTCTCTATAAACAGATATCTGCATGAAGAGCAGCTAACAATATGTTCTAGATCAAACATTTACACTGAGACACAAATCTGCTTGATGCTGTGGGGCGCTGGTGGCCTAGTGGTCTAAGCACACCACATACAGAGGCTACAGTCCTCGTCGCAGGGGTCACCGGTTCGATTCCCGGCTGGTTGACCATTTCCTGCATGTCTTCCCCCACTCTCTACTCCCCATACTTCCTGTCTCTCTTCAGCTGTCGTATCAAATAAAGGGAAAAAGGCCAAAAATATAACTTTTAAAAAAAGAAAAAAAATCTGCTTGATGCTGTGTCACTAAAGACAATCAGCGCTTAGATTCCCTGACTTCCCTGAACGCAGCATCAGAAATGACGGATCCCACCTCCATTCAACAAACAAACATTGTAGACGTAGTTTTCTTCTCCTCTTGAACAGGGGTTCCCAAAGTGTGAGTCGGGACCCCCTGGGGGGGTCGAGAGATGTCTTCCAGAATGTTGTTGTTTTTTAAAGTTGTCTAAAAATAGTACATTTTACCCATTATAATAAAAAATATCAACAAAAATAGTAGCTAACCTTGAAATAAAACATTGAAAATAGAAAATGTAATGAGTGTTCTGCCTTTCTTTTTTGCCAGATGACTCCTAAGTTTAGAGTTAGTGAACAGAGAATTATCAAAAGCATCAGTTGCAGCAGGTTCATTCATAAAGGAGCAGGACACACAGACACATGCTCATGTAGATAGTCTAATTTTCTGCAGACCAGCTAAATGAAGCCACATTAAATCCCTTTGAGGGACAGTGGGGGTCGCGAGTCTTTGGCAGCTATATTTTGGGGGTCATGGGCTGAAAAGTTTGGGAACCCCTGCTCTAGAGGACAGACCTGATAAAGCTTTACTTTCAGCTACAACTAACCTGTAATTACAGATTCTGATTCAGAGACATGTTGAATCTGGATCTCAGGGGTCTGGATTTTAGTCTGAGAAGGGTTCTGGTCTCTGTCTGTAGTCTGAGTCGTATACACCAATCAGGTGTCAGCAGGAACAGTTACCCCTTTTTGACAGAGGAAGTTTCCAGTTCCAGAGCGACTCCAACTCTTTGCTGGTGTAGAACCGCGAACCGCTTACATTAGGGGCGAGGGGCGAGGTTGCCGTGATCAAAAACAGAAACCAAACGTGTTTCTGTCATTGTCCTGCAGCGAAAACACAAAAGAGACTAACGGATTCCAAGGCGAAGCAGAGGTCGGCCGAGGAGACAAGCTGCCGTTGTCCGCCATTGTTGTTGTAGTGAGGGAAAGTTCACGCTAGCTCTGCTGGGAAAAGTGGTCACGTAAATCTGACGTCATGACGTGCCTCTTCCACGGGCTCGAGCGGGTGGAAAAACAAACGGGTGCCGTGTTTGTTCGCGAGTGCGCGAGCACCAGCCCAGAAATACAACGCGGTTCGAGTTGTTTGAAAAGAGGTAAGAGTGTATCAACCACTAACAGAGCTCCTCATGCCTGTGCTGGTTCCTCATTGCTCTGGTGGAGTGGTTATATGTCAGTTTAACCAGTCACAGCCTACATACAACTTGATCTCCATTTACTAGATCAACATACTGACAAACCACACCACGCTACCAGATGACATCATCACCTGTGCTCCTTTACATCCAGGTAGTAGAGCTGCAGAGCGTTATGGCAGCAGACATTAACCAGAGCTACAGTCTGTATGGAGAGCAACAGCAGGTGTTCTAGAATTCTGACATCAAAGACAGAATTCCAGAATTCTGTCTTTGATGTCAGAATTCTAGAACAAATGGAACATTCCGTGAAGAAGGTCAGAGCTAAAATAAAAAAACATCAGTGTCTCTAATCCTCTTTCATAGACCTCCATTCAACAAACAAACATTGTAGACGTAGTTTTCTTCTCCTCTTGAGGACAGACCTGACAAAGCTTGACTTTTGACTTTTGACTAATCTGCATCATGATGTTGTTATTTCAGCAAACTGAAGACCCGTTAATTACAAGAACATCACAAGAACATCAGTTCCTGTTTCAAGGTAACATTGATGAAACCCTTCATTATAAAACACGCTTTGATTGAAGACCTCCTCTTAGAATCTGATCCCTGGACTTCAGTCTGAAGTCGCTCTGTCACGGTGCAGATAAAGAATCGAGTGATGTCAGATGATATTGTTAAAGTTGCACGCTGCAAACCCCCGTCGTGTGCAGAGAAAGTGTCTGAGCTGATGTGAAGTGAAGTGGACTGAATGTGACGTTCACAGAAACACAAACAGACTGAGCGTGAGTACAGAGCAGTACAGCCTCACTGTGCTGTTTGTAATCACTGCATGTAGCTCTGCAGCAGCGAGCGGCGACACGACAGAGCAGAGAAATACTGCATGGACCAGAACAAGACGTTTAGCTGCTGTTTCAGAGTCTGATGTGATAACCTGATGATTCCGCTCTCCGTCCATACCTCCTCCTCACACCTGTTACTCCATCATCACTCCTCCCTCTCTCCGTCTCAGCGTGACGTCACATTTAATCACATCTCACTGATGAGACTCGACACCGGCTCTTCAGGAGGAGTGTCGAGGATTTTCTGTGTCATCAACTCCGAGCATCTCCCTTTCTCGTCCAGCAGCGTTTCATAATAGAGTTTTATTGATCGCTTCAGAGCGACGCCTCAGGTTTGTATTAGCCGTCGCACTCTTTGTGTACGAGCATCTGAACGCCTCTCCTGCTATAATCTCTGTGATAAACCACGTACCGGCTTCCTCTCCCCCCCCTCTTCACACACCCTCGCTAAACACCGGGTCCTGAGGGGGGCGCAGAAGAAAGAAAGGAGGAGAGGAGGAGAGGGGGCGTACGAGCACACGACTCAATTATACATCAAAGACTGATGTTGGGGACGCAACGAGGGGGGAGCCGAGAAGGAGGTCAAGAGGAAGAGGAGCGAGGACGAGGACGGTCTCTCATGGATGAGCAGCCTTTGGAGATGGGTGGTGGAGTCGGGGCTGAGCTGAGACTGCAGAGGAAGGAGAAGACCTGAGTCTGATAGAGGAGAGGAGAGGACGTCCATGAAGTCAGTGTTTCTCTTTAAACACACAGCTCAATGACTCCAGAGGATAAAGAGAGCGATGATGTAAAGTGAGCAGGTGTGTATGTAGATCAGACTCATGAAAAGGTGAGCCAGACCCGGACAAGGAGACTCTCATTCCCAGAACCACCTGCTCACTTTACATCACCCTGTTTATCAGAAACCAGAAGACTTAAGGGTGAGGTGTACGACGACGGAGGTGAAGTTATTACCTCAGGACGGAATAAACTATATGTCTCAGTAGTTCCTGATTCTGGTTTTGACTTCGGACTATGATAGCCCTAAAAAACCCTGCTCCATCACAGCACCAGATCTGATAGGTTTCTAATCCAGTCAATGTGTTAACTTCCACTGGATCCGCTCCATTGCGTTCCAGCTGCGTCTCAACAACTAACCTGTAATTACAGATTCTGATTCAGAGACATGTTGAATCTGGATCTCAGGGTCTGGATTTCAGTCTGAGAAGGGTTCTGGTCTCTGTCTATAGTCTGAGTCGTATCCACCAATCAGGTGTCAGCAGGAGAAACAGTCTGTATGGAGAGCAACAGCAGGTGTTCTAGAATTCTGACATCAAAGACAGAATTCCAGAATTCTGGGTACAAATGGAACATTCCGTGAAGAAGGTCAGAGCTAAAGAAAACATCAGTGGCAAGAAAATCTCAAGAGCATCAGTTTCTGTCGGAGTCCTCCGGATCAGATACACAAGACTTCTATTTGTTGCCGGATGCTGGAACACGACGCATCAATCTCAACAGAGCAGATGGAGCGGGACAGGAAGTCAGGTTTCACCAAAACAAAATGAAAAGTTAATTTTCAGAATAAAACACTCTGTGTTATCACCAGATCGTATTTCACTTAACTACAACAACAAACCAAAGTCATGATGAGCGGAGCCAGGCCTGGAGTCAACAGGTCAGAGGTTTTCAGAGGACCAGAAAGACAACATGGATGAGGAGAGGAGGAGGAGAATCCTTGATTCAGTGATTACAACAGGAAAACCTCGGGCTGTCCGGACACGGATCTGCTGGAAGTCTGATGTCAGGTGTTTATTACCTCAAAGAGAGGAATGCTTTCAGAGTATCTTTGCAATCTACATTTCCTGAATCATGAAATCTCTCAACATTTGCAGAGAAGAGGAAACTCTCCAGGATGATGTCTGAGCACGTCCTTCTCCAGGAAAAAGGATGAAATGTAAAAGTGTTGCTGCAGCAGCAGACTCCTGCTCACGTCCCCTCGGTCTGTTCAAAGATTCAGTCTGAAAATCCTGCAGAGAAAACTGAGCTGAGAGAATAAAGTCCTGCTGCAGGAGCTGGACCTTACAGTGCATGTATAAAACATGACGACTCGCTGCTCCGGCTAAACTACTCCTACAGAGGAGAGGGGAACGGATGGAGGAGGAGTTTAAATCAGAGCGGTTCATCCTCTGAGGAGCATGAACGCAGAGGATGAACCAGGCGTCAGTTACAGGGACGTTTGTCTTGTTTGTTTAGAGCTGAGAGCTCAAACCTCAGGGAGACACGAGGCATCAATAAATAACACGGTCATCTGGGCGGTGTGTGTGTGTGTGTGTGTGTGTGTGTGTGTGTGTGTGTGTGTGTGTGTGTGTGTGCGTGTGTGTGTGTGTGTTTGTGTGTGTGTGTGTGTGTGTGCGTGTAGCAGACTGGAAAGTTCTGAAAGCAGTGGGCAGTCTTGAAGTTTTCCAAACTGTTTGACGGACTGATCCGGACCTCCAGCAGGCCATGTGTTAATTTTTTAACACATTGATGGTGAAGCTGCTGACTCTAACGCTGGAGGAACTACACATTATAAAAAGAGTGTGTGTGTGTGTGTGTGTGTGCAGGTTTTTACACACACTCATCCAGAAGGTCTTTGTGTGCCCACGCTTAAGACCGTGGACCGAGGAAAACTCAGAACTTTAGAGTCTGCACAGCGATCTTAGACCCGATGTTTCCAGCTCTAATGAGGAAGTCCCGTCTGTGTTTATAATCCATCACAGTTTGTTCTTACAGACAACCTGAGCCTGTAATGACAGCCTGAAACACAGCAGAGATAAACAACCCCAACCTCTCATTACGATGACAAACAGATGTTTAAGCTCAGAGTGTTTTCATCACGATGTGAAATAGAGAAGAGGAGGAAGATGACCTCGAAGTACTGACAGAAAATATCTGATGTTTGTCTCGGCCTGTTAGCATGAAGGAGATTCCTCTCGTGCTGTTTCTGATCGAGCTTTTAATCAACACTCAGAAGGAGACGAGCTCTAGAGACAAAGAGGAATCAAAACGTCAAACCTGGTGTTCCAGTTTAAAGAGCGACCCTGTTAACTGGAGACTCTCAGCCGGGTGCACCCCTCACAAACGTCTTGAGATCAGGGGTTCTCAAACTTTTTGGAGCCAGGGACCCTTTACAGGTGAGAGAATTGTCCAAAGACCCCCTCATAATTGTAACACAGATTAAACACATTAGTGATGTGTCATGATCAAAAGCTGCGGCTCTGAGAGTCGATGCTTTATAGTGAATCAGAAGAACCGGCTCACATCCAGAGAGAGAGAGCCGACTCCCAGTTTGTTCCTTTCTCTGCTTAGCTCTCTCAGTGCTCAACCCCAGCTCTGCTCACAGCAGAACTTTGTTTTGATTGGTCAGCATGGCGGCCATGCGGCCAATCACATGTGAGGATATAGGATACAGGTGATGGAGGGGAGGCTGTGTATCGTGGCTTCATCTGTTCCTTCTGAGGGGGTTAGGGTTAGGGTTCTTCTCAAAGACCTGGCAAATACTCACTGAGAGGAGAAATCTGGTTCTGTTTGCCCCAGTTTAGTTCTGGTTCTGTTTGCTTGAGTTTGGGTTCGGTTCAGGTTTGGTTCTGGTTTGGTTCTGGTTTGGTTCTGGTTCGGTTTTGGTTCGGTTCTGGTTCGGTTCTGGTTCGGTTTGGTTCGGTTTGGTTCGGGTCTGGTTCGGTTCTGGTTTGGTTCTGGTTCGGTTTTGGTTCGGTTCTGGTTCGGTTCTGGTTTGGTTCTGGTTCGGTTGTGGTTCTGGTTCGGTTGTGGTTCGGTTTGGTTCGGTTGTGGTTTGGTTGTGGTTTGGTTGTGGTTTGGTTGTGGTTTGGTTGTGGTTTGGTTGTGGTTTGGTTCTTGTTCGGTTCTGGCTTGGTTCCCTAACCCTAATCCTATTCCTAACACTAACTCTAACCCTAATCCAACCCTAACCCTAACCCTAATCCAACCCTAACCCTAACCCTAACTCTAACCCTAACCCTAACCCTAATCCAACCCTAACCCTAACCCTAACTCTAACCCTAACTCTAACCCTAATCCAACTCTAACCCTAACCCTAACCCTAACTCTAACCCTAATCCAACTCTAACCCTAACCCTAACCCTAATCCAACCCTAACCCTAACCCTAACTCTAACCCTAACTCTAACCCTAATCCAACTCTAACCCTAACCCTAACCCTAATCCAACCCTAACCCTAACTCTAACTCTAACTCTAACCCTAACCCTAACCCTAACCCTAACTCTAACCCTAATCCAACCCTAACCCTAACCCTAACTCCAACCCTAACCCTAACCCTAATCCAACCCTAACCCTAACTCTAACTCTAACTCTAACTCTAACCCTAACCCTAACCCTAACTCTAACCCTAATCCAACCCAAACCCTAACCCTAACTCTAACCCTAACCCTAACCCTTACCCTAACCCCAACTCTAACTCTAACTTTAACCCTAACCCTAACCCTAACCTTAACTCTAACCATAACCCTAACCCTAATCCTAACTCTAACCCTTACCCTAACCCTAACCCTAACTCTAACCCTAACCCTAACCCCAACTCTAACTCTAACCCTAACCCTAACCCTAACCCTAACTCTAACCATAACCCTAACCCTAACCCTAACTCTAACCCTTACCCTAACCCTAACCCTAACCCTAACTCTAACCCTAACCCTAACCCTAACCCTAACTCTAACCCTAACCCTAACCCTAACCCTAACTCTAACCCTTACCCTAACCCTAACCCTAACCCTAACTCTAACCCTAACCCTAACCCTAACCCTTACCCTAACCCTAACCCTAACCCTAACCCTAACTCTAACTCTAACCCTAACCCCAACTCTAACCCTAACCCTAACCCTAACCCTAACCCTAACCCTAAATCTTCTTCTGTGGGAGCTGAGTTAAAAGAGCCGGCTCTCTGAAAAGAAATTGATCTTAAACGCTTTCAGAAAATTAACAGTAGCAAGACTCACATATTCCTTCAGCCACCAAATGTATCATAACAATGGTGTATATGCTGTTTTGTAATGACACAGCACAATTTTATAATTTATTAGAAATGTATTCAAATTATTTCACGGACCCCCACGCAATGGTTCGCGGACCCCCAGTGGTCCCAGGACCCCACTTTGAGAACAACTGCTTTAGATGTTCATTAAATATCTGATGAGGATATTTGGACATTTGAATAAACTCGACAAACACTGACACGTTCAGCTGAAGGTCTCCAGTTTACAGGGTCACTCTTCAGACTGGAACACCGGGAGCTGACAGAGACGCGTTCACACTATCAGGCTCAGAGAAGACCGATGATCAGGAGTTATTAAACCAAGAGAATTACAGGTGTGTGTGATGTTAGTGTGATGTTACTCTATGTTCTATTATTAACAAAGACCCAACATCAAGACCGGATCAGATCCAGTCCCATCTTCCAGACAGGACTCAGTCTGATCTCATCTTAATCCACCATGAGCAGAGCACTTTGCAGCATTTAGCAAGTTACAGTGGCAAGGACAAACTTCCTTTAACAGGCAGAAACCTCCAGCAGGACCAGACTCATGTTAGACACACATCTGCTGAGACCGTGTTGGAGAGAGGGATAGAGGGAGAGGAAGAGAGAGAGAGATGATAGTGGAGAGACGGATAGTAGTAGTTGGAGCAGCTGGAGTCTGGCACGTCCACAGCAGCAGAGATCCAGAGGAACCTACGAGACAAGGGAGCTCAGGGACTCCAGAAAGGTCCACTCCAGCAGAACTAGACCTTTGACCCTCTTCCGTGTGCACAAACAAAGAATAAGCTATAGAGACCCAAACTGTTTTTGTACCAGGCTGTAAACATGCTTATTTCTGCTGTAACATTTTAACATGGGGCTCTATGGGGACTGACTCACTGCATGAGACACACTCTAGTGGACACTGGAGGAACTGCAGGCTTTGGGACTTTATTTCAATCAAATCAGCTCCACACAGTTCATTTATAGTGCAGGTTTTTCTGTATATCTCTGGACCTGCTTGAACAGTCTTGAAAGTCTGCGTCAGAGGAACATCGTCCGGATAACAGAGCTGTTCTAAAACTGGACCGGCGATAACTAAATGCCAAACAGAGGAGAGGGGACGGCAGGTAGCTGTCTTCCATATTCTCTCCATAATGCATCATTTTTCTTTAATGCTTCTCTCCCCGACTCCTCCAGAGTGGAAGTGACAGCCAAAACAGATTTGAGCAAATTGGAAAGGCTATAAAGCTCTATTAAAGAAAATCCAGCCGCGGTCGGAGGAGCAGAGAGAGGAGGAACAGAGGAAGAGGAGGAGGAGGAGGAGGAGGAGGGAGGTGCAGACCGAGACACAGAGAAGAGCAAATGAAGAAGAATTTGCATAATGCCACACGGAGCCCCGCTGACACCGACGGCTCCACACACTCTCCTCTTTTAGCAGCATTGTTTCAACAAACTGATATCACACACACACACACACACACACACACACACACACACACACACACACACACACACACACACACACACACACACACACACACACACACACACACACACACACACACACAGTGCGAGGATGGAGCTATTGTCTCCTCACACACACACACACATACACACACGTACACACACACACACACACATGGAGGGACAGAGAAGATGCACAAATCTGCCTCATGTTTGTGAAATCTTGTCTGAATTCTGCCAACACAGTGTTAGAGGGAAGGAGAGCGCCACAGGCAGGGAGGAGGGGTGAGGAGGGTGAGGAGGAGGGTGAGGAGGAGGGGTGAGGAGGAGGGGGGACTCATACACTTGAAAGAAAGGGAGAGCAGGAACGACAGGTTGATTTATTCAAAGAGTGAGGAGTGGGAGAATCAAACTTTAATGGCTTTTGGGAGTGCAAGCCGTTCTCTCTCCCCCTTCAATCTCAACCCTCATTCAGTCTTTCCTCGTGTTCTCCCTCCTCTCCTCTGCTACTACTCTCTCTCTCTCTCTCTCTCTCTCTTTCTCTCTCTCTCCCCCTCTCTCTCCCCCTCTCTCTCTCTCTCTCTCTTTCTCTCTCTCTCTCTCTCTCTCTCTCTCTCTCTCTCTCTCTCTCTCTCTCTCTCTCTCCCCCTCTCTCTCCCCCTCTCTCTCTCCCCCTCTCTCTCAGAACAACACTTTCTGATGGTCACTCACGAACACGAGCCTCCTCTCTGACAGACAAATCTGCGCCCCTGCCTGCGCAAATCAAGGTGCTCTTCATGCTCAGTGGGATAAAGTAAATGACGGAGAGATAAAGAGGAAGAGGAGGTGATTTACCTTCATGAGTGGCAGGCTACGTGACGCCGGCCGCTGTTTGTTGCGTTAACCCTTGGACTGGAAAGGATGCTCAGAGACCGTCTCTACAGACAGGACGTCCTCTGACAGCTCGGAGCTGAGAGCTGCTTTATGTCTGCAAATGAACCATCACTCAGAGAGCGAGGGGAACACGCTCCTCTTTACCATGAGCTACAGGAACAATGTTACACCAACACACACACACACACAGCCTGACAACACCCTGCACAGAGTGTGTGAGCTAACATCTAAAGATCACACACTCCGTAAACGATGGATTTTATCGAAAGTTTAAGTTGGCATTCTGTCAAGAGCCATGTTGGATTCTCTGGAGCAAGAAGCGACCGCATTTGGAGCGAGGGATTAGCAAATGCTAAGCTATCAAACTTAAACAGTCTTTGGCTAACTCAGCAGCCGGTAATGAGCTAGTTAAAGGCCATGTGTCCACCAACACGCGGTTCTTTCTGTGTGGAGAGCTGAGTTCATTTATCAGAGTTAAGAAGCTTGGAGAGCTCAGAGGAAGTAAAAGGAAAGTGTTCCTCCAATCACTGCGGCCGGCTGTCCGCTCCACAGGAAGGAGCCAACGTCAGTCGTGACTCCAGGCAACAACCATGCAGTTCCTCCAGTGTCCACTAGAGTGTGTCTCCTGCAGTGAGTCAGTCCCCATAGAGCCCCATGTTAAAATGTTACAGCAGAAATAAACATGTTTACAGCCTGGTACAAAAACAGTTTGGGTCTCTATAGCTCATTTCTCTCTTCATGACAACTGTACGGCTGAATTTATAAACAACTCACCTGTTTACAGCAGGTTATTACCCAGCTGTGTTCAATACTTGATTCTGATTGGCTGAAACCCCATAACAATAGAAATAAACACCAGGGACAATCTGATCACACATGACATATCAAATCAATCTGCAGAGAGGAGGATAGAACGGAACAGATCAAAGGAGAATAGAATGGAACAGATCAAAGCAGAGTAGAATGGAACAGATCAAAGGAGAATAGAATGGAACAGATCAAAGGAGAATAGAATGGAACAGATCAAAGGAGAATAGAATGGAACAGATCAAAGGAGAATAGAACGGAACAGATCAAAGGAGAGTAGAACGGAACAGATCAAAGGAGAATAGAACGGAACAGATCAAAGGAGAATAGAACGGAACAGATCAAAGGAGAATAGAACGGAACAGATCAAAGGAGAGTAGAATGGAACAGATCAAAGGAGAGTAGAATGGAACAGATCAAAGGAGAATAGAATGATACATATTAAAGGAGAATAGAATGGAACATATTAAAGCAGAATAGAATGGAACATATTAAAGCAGAATAGAACGGAACAGATCAAAGGAGAATAGAACAGAACAGATCAAAGAAGAATAGAACGGAACAGATCAAAGCAGAGTAGAATGGAACAGATCAAAGCAGAATAGAATGGAATGCTTCTGATTGATCAAAGCCAAATAACAACAGTGATTAACTGTAGACAGACAAAGACACACCAGGGACGACCATATACATGTCAAACTAATCTGAGTAAAGGAGTCGGTCACATGTCCCCTCTGCCTGTTGACACTGTGGTAAAAACTCTCTCTATAGATCATTTCTCTCTTCATGATAACTGCACTCATCATTCAGCGCGGGCAGAGAGGAGCAGCTCTTCTGAATACTGCTACCGTTTCTCTCTCTGAGTAACTTCAGCGTAGGTTTCCGGTTCCGGTTGACCAAATGTATGAGGGAGAAAGTTATAAAGGAGCCCGAGGTGAGTAAAATATTGACTGTTTCCCTTTTAACCTTCTCACTTGATCCATTTTTTCTCTCTTTCTCCCCAAATCCCTCCATCCCTCCCTCGGGCTCAGGGTCTTAGTGTCAGGCAGAATTCTCTGTGAGGCCTGTCAGCCAGCAGATTCAATTACAGCACAGGAGAGACGATACTGGAATCATTACGGGATAAACCCAGCACTAAGAGCCAGCCTGTGAGAGTGTGTGTGTGTGTGAGTGTGTGTGAGTGTGTGAGTGTGTGAGTGTGTGAGTGTGTGTGTGCTGGCTTGTGTACTATTAAAGTGCAGGATGAATTTATAGAAGTCACAAATATTTCATGACTCTTATTTTGAAATGTATTCCTCTCCAAAATAAGACTGTTTACTTTAGAGTTGCTCAGAAGCTGCAGAGACGTTAGTCATCCTCAAACACACTCAGACACTCACTCACACACACTGAGCTGCTTTGGAGCTGAAATATTTGTTTGTTACCTGGTAAACAAATTACCTTTGGAGTGTGTGACCCTCTGAGATTCAGGAGGCGATTAAAGATTAGGGAGAAATTTCAGCTTTCAGGAGCGAACAAAGAGAAAGAAGAAAGTGTCTGACAGATTGGAGTGTGCTGTAGCTGACAGCGACAGAGGGCACATCAGACAGCAGGTGCCTCTGTGTTTCTGCCAGAGTCCACATCAAGCACTAAACAGCTCATTCTCAGCGTAATGGAGCTCTCAAACACACTCCGACAATATTATCCTAAATATGAGAGCATCAGTGTGTGTGTTCAGAGCGTGAAACGCTGTCAGGCTTTCAGCTCCGAGTGTTTGGACGGAGCCCGAGCCAACAGTTGGAGCCCAAAATGAAGCTGGTTTGAGTTTGTCTCCTCTAAAGGAATGTCGTAGTGCCTCTGAGCACCTGATCCCCAAACACGTACTCATCCAACCAGAGAGTCCCAGACTGAGCCGAAGTATCAGAAACACAAACAGGAGCCAGATTCAGACCATCATGAGGCACACGTGATGCCTCAGAGCCCGGAGGAACAACAGAGACAAACTGATATCAAAGTTCAGACTCAGCAGACTCACAAAAACACAGGAAGGAGTCTGACTCTGTTTAACAAAGTAAGACCGTTCTTGTTACTTCACCAGAGTGTTTACTTTTCAGCTCGACATGTTTCAACTACAAACTGTGGTTCAACAGGGGGCGGGGTCAACCTGCCAGATCAGGAGGGATGAGCCGTCGAGAATGAATCACTGCTGTTATTTGGCTTTGATCAATCAGAAGCATCTAATTCTATTCTGCTTTGATCCGTTCCATTCCATTCTATTCGGCTTTGATCCGTTCCATTCCATTCTGCTTTGATCTGTTCCATTCCATTCTGCTTTTATCTGTTCCATTCCATTCTATTCTGCTTTGATCTGTTCCATTCCATTCAACTCTGCTTTGATCTGTTCCATTCAATTCTATTCTGCTTTGATCTGTTCCATTCAATTCTATTCTGCTTTGATCTGTTCCATTCCATTCTATTCTGCTTTGATCTGTTCCATTCCATTCTATTCTGCTTTGATTCGTTCCATTCCATTCTATTCTGCTTTGATCTGTTCCATTCCATTCAACTCTGCTTTGATCTGTTCCATTCAATTCTATTCTGCTTTGATCTGTTCCATTCCATTCAACTCTGCTTTGATCTGTTCCATTCTATTCTGCTTTGATCTGTTCAATTCCATTCTATTCTGCTTTGTTCTGTTCCAATCCATTCTATTCTGCTTTGATCTGTTCCATTCCATTCTATTCTGCTTTGATCTGTTCTATTTCATTCTATTCTGCTTTGATCTGTTCTATTTCATTCTATTCTGCTTTGATCTGTTCTATTTCATTCTATTCTGCTTTGATCTGTTCTATTCTATTCTGCTTTGATCTGTTCTATTTCATTCTATTCTGCTTTGATCTGTTCTATTTCATTCTATTCTGCTTTGATCTGTTCTATTCTATTCTGCTTTGATCTGTTCCATTCTATTCTGCTTTGATCTTTTCTATTCTATTCCATTCTGCTTTGATCTGTTCTATTTCATTCTATTCTGCTTTGATCTGTTCTATTCTATTCTGCTTTGATCTGTTCTATTCTATTCTGCTTTGATCTGTTCCATTCTATTCCATTCTGCTTTGATCTGTTCCATTCTAATCTGCTTTGATCCTACATATAGATAAACAACCTCCTCCTGTTCAACAAAGTGAAGCCAAAACAAGCGCTGGTGTCTCCTGCTTTTGTAGTCCGAGTCTGTGCGTTAAAGATCGGATGTTGGAACTAAAGTATCGTTAATGTTCTGATGTTGTGAAAACAAAAGAGTCTGGATCTCGTCGTGGAGCTGTGACACATGAACGATGAAACTTCTGGGTAAAAAGTGTAGTTTAGTTTCATCAGAGGACGGAGGAAAGGAAACTTCAGAGACCATGATCATTTGCTCTCTGCTGGTGCCTCGGTTCAGTTCAGTGAAACCAGCAGACACCAGGGAGGACAAGAGACAGTTTGGATGTGGATGTTCGAGGACTCATTTCAGTTTCCTTGTGTCAGGAGAACAGGAAAGAGCAAAGGTGACAGCTAGCAATGATGTCTCTGTAGCATTAGCTTAGCCTCATTATAACAGA